>NC_033637.1:10059225-10356663 GCF_001540865.1 Ananas comosus
CTACCAAGTTGTTTTCAATGATGCGGCTTCCAAATCGACGATCGGCTCCGTTAGACTTGATCTATACTATTTAAAGTATTTGAAAATTAATTTTTATAATTTTTCGGCATCATTTACCTATCAAACAAGTAGTCTAAAAATGAACGGCTGAAAATAAAAATTTTATAAAAAATGATGATAAAAGACTTGAATTTAAGATCAGAGGTACTGATCTTACTCTAAATGGTGAAAAGAATTTTCTATAAAAATTTCATCAGATTTGGATTGTTTTACACCGTTAAATTCACAAACGCATCACATCTACCATTAAAATTGTCAATTTTGAGACCTTTTGATCACTAGCCAAATGATGTCGAAAAATTATGAAATTTAGTTTCCAAATACTTTTAATAATGTAGATCAAGCCTAACGGAGCCAATCGTCGATTTGGAAGCCGCATCATTGAAAACAACTTGGTAGCACGGAGGCCTCAGTGCTACCGATAGTATACTAGTCTAGCTCTCTCTCTCTCTCTCTATATATATATATATATATATATATATATATCTATATATGTATATATATAGAGAACTAGGTTGGAATACTTACCAATAGTACCAAGCTATCGGTGCTATTAGGTTTTCGGCCCTTGGATGAAGGAATGTACGGTATAGAACTAGGCTGGAATACTACCAATAGCACCAAGCTATCGGTGCTATTAGGTTTTCGGCCCTTGGATGAAGGAATGTACGGTATAGAACTAGGCTGGAATACTACCAATAGCACCAAGCTATCGGTGCTGTTAGGTTTTCGGCCCTTGGATGAAGGAATGTACGGTTAGGATGATGTGAGCCACCTAGGGTTTAGTAAGTTGTTGGTTGAATAGTATAATCTAACGGGTGAAAAGAGTCAAAAGGTTAAATCTAACGATGGAAAACTCGGTAACACTAAGTGCTTAGTGCTATCAATAGTATCCCAGCCGGACTCGATATATATATATATATATATATATATATATAGAGAGAGAGAGAGAGAGAGAGAGAGAGAGAGAGCTAGGCTGGTATACTATCGGTAGCACGGAGGTCTCCGTGCTACCAAGTTGTTTTCAATGATGCGGCTTCCAAAACGACGATCGGCTTCGTTAGACTTAATCTACACTATTGAAAGTACTTGGAAACTAAATTTCATAATTTTTCGACATCATTTACCTATCAAATGAGTAGTCTAAAAATGAACGGTTGAAAATAAAAATCTCATAAAAAATGATGATAAAAGACTTGAATTTAAGATTAGAGGTACTGATCTTATTTTAAATAGTGAAAAGAATTTTCTATAAAAATTTCATTAGATTTGGATTGTTTTACACCGTTAAATTCACAAACATATCACATCTACCATTAAAATTGACAAATTTGAGACCTTTTGATCACTAGTCAAATGATGCTGAAAAATTATGAAATTTAGTTTTCAAATACTTTTAATACTATAGATCAAGTCTAACGGAGCCGATCGTCGATTTGGAAGCCGCATCATTGAAAACAACTTGGTAGCACGGAGGCCTCCGTGCTACCGATATATATATATATATATATATATATATATATATATAGGATAGGGCTACTACGCTACTATACTCTTATGAGTATAGAGCCCTTCGTACTCATAAGTTGTTTTCGATGTTGGAGTTTCCGAATCGACGATCCACACTGTTAAATATGATCTAGAGTATTTGAAACTTCTAGAAAATAAATTTCGTAATATTTCGAAATCATTATGAAGTCCATCAAGCGGATATAAAATAAACGGTCAAAATCGAACGACGTCCTAAAAATGGATGATTGGATCCTTCAATTTAAGATCGGGGTTATTGATATTTATCTAGGTAATGAATAGAATTTTCTATCAAAGATTCAAGCTATTCCGATTCTTTTACACCGTTAAACTAGCAAATATCACATATCGGTCATTAAAAATTGTCAATTTTGTGAGCTATTGATCATAAGGTAAATAATATCGAAAAATTATAAAATCTGATTTTTAGAAGTTTTAAATGCTCTAGATAATGTTTAACGGTCTGGATTGTCGATTCGGAAGCTCTATCATCGAAAACAACTTATGAGTATGAATACGATCGTACTCATAAGAGTATAGTAGCCTCCGTGCTACCGATAGTATACCAACCTAGCTCTATATATATATATAAAGTCCAGCTAGGGTGCTTTCGGAAGTTGCAACTTCCAACTTTTGGGCCTTTGGATCGATAATAAAACCACCACCAAATAGTAAACCCCGGTGATCCAAGGGCCAAAATGTTGGAAGTAGCATATTTCCAAATGTACTCAGCGTACGCACATGCACTTGAAGTTAAATATCTAGCTGCTCTGGTTCAAGTTAGTAACGTGAGATTGATTTTTTTTTTTTTTTGCGTCTTTTTTATATTATTCTGATTGATAGCATAAGGAACTCACTTTTGTTTCTTTCATCTAAAGCTAAGTATTTGTTGCCATTCATGCATAGTTCAAATGCAATTTAGTGCCTTATGGATTAGTAACCAAAAGATTAGAGGATTGCCATCTTCTACTAGGGCCAAATGCAGTTTGAATGGTTGCACACGTTTTGTCTATTTGTCAAGTTTTTCAGGTAGGTCTCTAGTTCCTCTGGAGTTGAATGTAACGGTTGCTTACCTTCTATCCTGATATTAGTCTTAGTTGAGAAGTTTTCACAAGCAGCTCGCTGGTTTTTCTCTTTTAATATGTTCCAGGAACCTATCTCAGCATTAGCTTCTGACTACCCATCAGAGAGCACTATGATACAGAAGAAAATTAAGGTTAACTACTCATAACCATTTTAACTTGAATCAATTATCCTTTTCAGGGGTTTGATTTGAGTTTCATTTATAACTAAAATGATTCTATGGAACAGCTACTTGATGAAAAATATGCTTCCTTCAGACGAATATGTGGAGATGGCAATTGTTTCTATCGAAGTTTCATATTTTCCTACTTGGTGAATTCTGGGTTTCAACACTCAATATGTTAGTTTTCTTTGGCTTCTCTGCTCATGTAGACTAAGTTGCAACATGTATAACAGGAACAGATTGTCGAAAGGCAAGATGAAGATGAGGTTTGTCGGCTGTTTGCACTTCTCGAACAATGGAAATTGGATTGTGTTAGTCTTGGAGAGGATGGAGGAACCGTTTCTGATCTCTCTCGCGTAATTGCTTCTTCCTTAATCCGATTTATAAACAGTTGTTGTTTTATAACCTAGCATTTGGGCATATTATTTCTTTGAATTGGTTACAAACTAGTCCCTTAAATTTGAGCTTGATTTCAACTACATTCTTAGAGCTTCAATTTTAGCAAATTAATTCTCAAAGTTTAACTGGCATGGTCCCTTCTTTTAGTCTACCTTCTAAAATGTCATCATGTTAACCACATCAATGCTAGTGCTAGTCTCAACAAAAAAGAAAAAGAAAAAACAATGTCATGTCAGCAAACTCTATTGATTATGTTGATTCAACATCTCTTTTAGACAGCGGATTTTGAAAGGATTTAACTATTACGCTAGATGAACTTCATGGTTTATATCGTTAAAATGAAGCTTTAGGGATGTAATTGTGACCAGGGTCAAACTTAAATTATGATTTCAATCCACCCTATTTCTCGTGCTTACTGTGCACTCCCTATTCTGATACCTTAAGAATTCATATAATTCTCCCTCATCATCGTTGGGATGCCAGAAATGAAAATCAAAATCAGAATAGTTTTGCAAGTGAAGGAAATGCTCATGCACAACAAACTCAGAAAAGATTATTTAACGTGTGTACACAGAACTACCAATTAGGTGACATAGGAGTTTGAGTGTGATAGGTTTTATCCCACATTGGAATGTAATTAAGAGAGTGAAGGATTAATATATCCTATTGAGCCCAAACCTAACAACTTTGGCTTTTAATTTGGGCTTGGAATTTAGATAATGGAGTGCTATTTAGATAATGGAGTGCTTTTACTTGCTCTGTGACTTCGACTAGCTTTTTCATGTCTATTCAAATCTAAACGTGGTAGAACGGCTCAGCTTTTCAAGTCCTATACAAGGTTCTATGCTATTAAAATATTATTATCTATCATTTCCAGTTGAAAACAAAGTGCAAGAATCTTTTATGAAGATTGAGGAAGAAAGGAAATTGTTGTGATCCGGGGTGCAATTGTTCTCCTGGTCAGCGTTGTAGTAGTTGGCACCTAGTTTAGATGGACAAGGGCATGGGCCACAGAATGTTACATGACTAAGCTGCAGGAGATGATCAACTTTGAAAGCATTAGCACATGGCATGATCTGGACATGGCAAATGAATAGCATATTGTTCTTTAAAAAAAAAAAATCCCTAAAAGAATAAGCTTAATTATTTGTGTTTTAAAAAAATCCTTATCTAGAACATTCTTCTTATTATTGTCATTTTTTTTAAAGAAATGACATTATTATTGTTGCTTTATAATCTATAGAAATCAATTGGACTTCCGTACAGATAAAAATTGAAAAATTGTACCAGTTGAGAATTTGGAATATATCTTGGATTCAATGGAATGGTCACAATAGAAGGAAAAATATTTGTATCACCTGGCACTTGAAGTACTAGATCGAAAAGAGCAAAAAATCGATGACTTTATCCTTTCACATCTTATGTTTAATATGTCATCAACACACTTTGAACTTGAAAGAAATATACTTGATCATGAGGGACAAGCAACCTAGGAAACACATATATTTCAGTTGTGTTCAGGATGTTTTGTGCCAGATACATATCCTACGATAGCAAGACACTACCAACACATATCTGACATGTTCAATTTGTGTTTTTAAGTTGTGTCATGCCCATAACATGTCTGTTTGTCCTCCTCATTCAACATGTTCCATAGCATGTCTGTTGCATATGCCCTCAGGATCAAGGACATCCATTATTATAATTAATTAAACCTAATATAGTTATTATTTTGTTTTATATATTTGTCAAATCAGGAATATCAATTTCTTTTGATAAGTGAAGAAATTATTATGAAAATGTTATTTCTTTTAGAAACGTAATGAGAATGTATTTAGTTCGACACTTTTTCTTCTGAAAATTAATATTTTCAAACTTAATATTATCATTAACAATTTCAGCGCGTTGTCTGTATCCTATATTTTCAAAGTTGAATGAGTCGACTGTGCGTGCTCTTTAGTCCCTTGTCCTTTGTCTGTATCTGTGTGCCTAGCATGCAACAAACATGCGATCGACATGTGATATTAGGGTGGAGGATAGTTGACATATAATGGACTAGTAACAAACATTTTCCCTGTGTCAGCCTAGGTAACTTGTCCCACATGGACATGACAAGGGCACAGGCATTTTTGAAGTGTCTGTGTTTCGCATGTTGGCACCAATTTGCAGGTTTCTCCTCACATTTAGTGATTGAGAGAGTGGAGATTCATGTATTCTGCTCGTGTCAAATCTAGTGGCTTTAGCTTCTGGACTGGGTTAGACTTCAAGAGGCGTGTTAGGTCCTAAGTTGGAAGCGGGGTTGTAACCCAAAATAACTGATAGGTGATGGGAAATCGTGTTATGGGATCAAACTATTTGAAACAAAAGAACATGTAATATGTGTTAAATGTTGAAGCGTCAAAACAAGCCATTAGGCTGTTCTCTTGATGTGCAATTGTAGTGTTTCAGCTGCTCTTTTGACAAGAAATTTTCCCAGTGCAGAGTTTTCTATATGGGCAATTGCTTTTCATGGAATCAACTTAATTTACAGTGCATATATCACTGCTGATCACAGTGAGCTCTTGATTCAAGTTCCTATTATAATTTTAATAAAATTCAATAGATTTTCTAGAGAACTAAGCTTTTATATGATGAACTCGAATTCTTTTTTCCCAATGTCACAAAAAGAAAAGAAAAAAGACACCTATAAAAGTAGATCATTTGGACCGGAGGTTTAAATATATCATATGTGGATGGTTTCTCAAATTGGGGTTGTTTTCTTCTTCTTTGGTCTTTTGTTCTTCTGTCTGATGCTTTTCTATTTTTTTTTTGCTTTCAGGTGTTTGCTTCTTTGCTGAGAAAAATTTGTGGAGGGAGATCAGCAAATGAGATGTATACACATTCAGATCCCTGTTGTTTAGGAGCTGTTCAATTGTTTTCTTTTCTATTATTATATATTCAACTGTTCCATCTGTAGTTTAACTATTCGAGAGCTGTTGGAGAGAAGTCAGAAAGTGATAGAAACAAATGCGAGTGAGGAATATGATTCAGTTATTCTCTTTTTTTTTTTTTTCCTTCCTGCCATCATTTAATTCCAGATAATTAATTTATCTTCCTATTTTTTATCAGTTTTGACTTTCCTCAGATTGGTCACTTCTATTGAGATTCGCAAGAATGAGGAGTTCTACTGGCCATTTTTGGGCGAGATGGAGCACAAAACAATTATTGATGTTCGGACTGCGACCGCATTCTAACTAATGCAAATCAGCAAAAACTTTTTAGCTGTTCGAACTATATATCCAACCATTTTCTTTAACTTCTTTCTGGCATTGTTGATTTGCTAACAGTACTGCAAGGAGGAAGTTGTCCAGATGGGAAAGGACGCCGATATTATCCATGCCACCGCTCTCGCGAATGCGTTCGGCGTTCCGATACATGTAGTGAGTCTCGATACATCCTTTTCGTCTGGCAAAGTAGGACCGGATTACGTTCTCTCTCCAAGAAATGGGACCAAAGATGTTAGTAATGTTCCGGCTCCTGGAAGTGGTCCTACCAAGGATGGATCAAGCGCAAGCGAAAGCTCTTCTCCAATGGGTCGACGCCAAGTGCTCACTGTGACCCTACTTTACAGGCCCGGTCAGTATGACATTATCTATCCTAGGGAGAAGACTTCATGAGATATTTCCAATACATGTTTGCTAGTAAATTTTGAATAGTAGATCGAATGACGGTTGGTATTCAATTGATTGTTGGATTCTTTTGTCGAATGTAAATTCTTCTCCACTTTTCAACAAAATTGTAAATATGAACTCTTCTTACTAAGAAAGATTTCAAGGATGCAGAGATTTTATGCGCATTTAGAAGCTAGTACTAGATTGTGAATTCGATTTGGAGCTTTCTCTAAGCAGTTGCCTTGTTCATAAATATGAATGGTTGTCGACTAAACAGATGTAGATAGTAGTGTTGTATCTTTTAGTTAATGGTAAAGATATATTCACAGTTGATAATTGTGATCTGAGATTCTATATTTTCTGCTGGATATATAAACAGTAAACTTCGTCACTGAGTTTTTCGGTAAGCCTTTGCCTCCGTATCAATTAGATAAAAATTGTATCAATTTTTCATTTTGCACTTTATCGTTTTTGGAATTCTTGTCAAGTTTAGCTGAAAAACTTTCTGAAAGTAAGTTTGTAGATGAATTTCGTTATATTTAATGTACTTGAATCATATAAACAGAATAAAATTGTTCAACAAACTATCAACTTTGATAGTATTAGTAGAGGTTACACTAGATCATCTATCTCAAATTTTATATCTATTTTCTAAATTGTAAATTAGATATACGCCGCGATGCAAAATAATATGACATGCCATCTCATAATAGGTGATGTTTTGCAATTGAATTCAACCTATTATTCCCAAATATTGGGTCTATTTGAGACAATGGTAAACTATGTTGACATAATTTTTAATGTAGGAGAGTATGGGAGTCAATGCGTAAAATGCTGGGTTGTTTCGTTTTCTAGTTCAATGCTAACATCATGTGAATATATTATTATTTGATAACTCAAAATATTTTATTATTACTAAAAACTCAAAAAAGACAGGATAAATTTTAAGGCCGTTGCGTAGAATTATAACCTCTCTTTTTCTTGTCAGAATTACCATTTCTTTTCATGTTAAAGATTAGAAATTATATATACACTACAATCGAAATGTATATTTTACATTCCACCCATCTAATGGATATGTATACTATTTATATACTCTTTTTGGGGTGTATGTCTTACACTCCGCCCATCTAATAGATGGGTGATTCAGCCGGTCATATCGAGATGACTGCTGGAGTAACCCCACCTAATAAAATAAATGGGGTGTAAGATTTACACCCACTTTTTGAGTGTGCAGAGAGCATTAATTAAAGTATAATTGTAAATATATCATATATGTATCCTTCTAAAATATCATGTATATCTCTAAACTTGACCGCTTATAAATGGTTCAATCGTGGTGATCGAATTGAGCTTCATCTATTTTCGTCGTCTTATCTAGATTGCCTAATGTTGTTCCGATTTTTCTTACTAAATTTAGTTCACTAATTTAATAAGAGTAATGAAAGGTATATATACCAAGAAGAGTCTTTTTAAGTCAATATATGTTGGCATTTGGTTAGTCAAGGAGCTATTTACAAGTTTACAATATTAGTTTTTATACTTATTTAGATTAAAAAATTTATGAAATTTAATGATTCTATCAATTTTAACAGTTCATTGGTCCAATTTTATTTGCTAAGAAATAATTAAAATTATTAACTTTCTTACAATTATTCATGAATTTAATAAAATCTCTCTCTCTCTCTCTCTACTAAAATCATTTTAAATCTAAAAACTAGTAATTAAAGAGGTCGTAATAAAAAAAATATTGAAGTTGAGGACCTCATTTCAAATATGCATAGAGTTGAGGGGGTCTTCATATATTTTTACTTGCACTCTTCCCATGCATCTTAGGTGGAATTTTTTTCAAAAATTACGCTAAGGCGCAATATTAGCATCGAAACAGTAACTTTTGTTAATTATAATGATAATGTAGATGGCCGAAATCAGTATTAAAAAAATTTTGTAAAAATTACAAATTTAATTAATAAAAAATTAGAGGCCTAATTAAAAATTAGAAAAATAGAGAAATGCTAAGTCTACCATATAAAATGGTTGGAAATAATACATTCCTCTTCTCCCACCTAAGGTTGCTTTTAGATTTTAGTATTATAAAAATAAAAAAATAAAAAAATGAAAAGTACTAGTTTGTAAAATTTGGCCTCTGGATGGTCATGCTGAAAGATTGCAATTCAAAGAGTAGGTTATAATAAGGAAAAGTCTACCTGGACACCCTCTTGTTGGTGTATATCCTACAACCTGAAGATCCAATGGGTGAGATTAAGTATTGACTAAAAGAGGGTATAAGCTCACCCTTTTTTTCCAAATCGAAGCCCTACTACTCTCTCTTTCTATGTTTCTCGCACCGAAGTATCGCTCTCGCTCTCTTTCTCTGTCTCTCGCATCGAAATATCGCTCTCACTCTCTCTCGCGCCCTCGCCTCTCTCTCGCTCTCGCGCTCTCCTCTCTCTCTCTTGCTCACAAGTCCCTCTATAGGGCAGAAGGTCAGCAGGGAGGGCCCTCGTTCCATACATTGTCGCGCTCGGTAGAACTACTACTCTCTCTTTTTCTGTCTCTCGCACCGAAGTATCGCTCTCGCTCTCTTTCTCTCTCTCGCACCGAAATATCGCTCTCACTCTCTCTCGCACTCTCGCATCTCTCTCGCTCTTGCGCTCTCCTCTCTCTCTTGCTCACAGGTCCCTCCATCGGGCAGAAGGTCAGCAGGGAGGGCTCTCGTTCCATACATTGTCGCGCTCGGTAGCACTACTACTCTCTCTTTCTCTGTCTCTCGCACCGAAGTATCACTCTCGCTCTCTTTCTCTGTCTCTCGCACCGAAATATCGCTCTCACTCTCTCTCGCGCCCTCGCTTCTCTCTCGCTCTCGCGCTCTCCTTTCTCTCTTGGTCACAGGTCCCTCCATCGGGCATAAGGTCAGCAGGGAGGGCCCTCGTTCCATACATTGTCGCGCTCGGTAGAAGCTCCTGTTCCAAGCCGTCTCGGAGCTGTCTCTCGCCCTTGCCTCTCTCTATTAGTAGGAGGTCACCTCTCAATCGCTTGTACGACGGTCCACACCGCTCTCCTGTCTATCCCAGTACCTGTCACTCATTCATTCGCTCGTGGGCGTCCGAAATTGGAAACGATTTCGGAGCTATTGGCTACAACCTAAATAGAGGACTCAACTCAAACAGAGGATTATTTTAATTCTTATAATCTTTTATTCTCAATTTTTTATTTAATATAAAATTTATATTTTGAGGGTTTAGAGTTCCAGCTTCGATTTGTCTTTACGTGCTGCGGACTTCGTCACCGACTAGCTGATTCATTATATTTTAGAACACTGCTGGTATATTTTATTTTTGGTTGCATTTATAAAAATAAAGGGTTTACGGTTAGAATTAGGGTTTAGGGTTTAAAAGTTGCTTTCACAGTCACACACCTATACTCCATGCATTTCATAAAATTTTGTTTGGTTTAGGATAGAAAACTGTATTCATTACAAATATACAAATTACGCATATGATTAAGTTTGATTTCGTTTGAATAGCAAAAATGTATAGAAAATATGTATTAATTACTAGTATATTCTCTTATGGCTTGATAGAACGGTGCTATGTGGTTTTAAGAGTTAGTTTGCTACACTTTCTATCACTGTAATAGAGAGACTTGAATACGAAATTATGGAGAAAAAATGCTACAGCTGAAACAAAATTAAACTTAACCAAATTCAGAAAAATAGTAATTAATGACCTATACATCTATCTACTCAAGCAAAAAAAATCCTATTAATACAAAATATTATTAAGTATAGAAAATTTTCAATAAAACACAATTATAATAAAAATACATCATCTGTTAACTAGTAAATCATAGTCCAAATCAGTGAAAAAATAGTGAAAGAATTCACCATAATTAAAAATTAATAATTTACTCAAAAATATTACAAAATATTGAAAAATTAAGTGAATCAATGAGTTTAAATGAAGCAATGAATTTTTTAATTAGTTCAAATGAAAAAAATGCGTTCAAATTAAAGGAAAAAATTACAAGTTACTCACTGCTGCATTCGTGTGGGGCGTACGTCCGGATAGGGCTAAGAATCGCAGCTCTACAACTCCAGCTGAAAATAGAGAAAGAGACTGTGAGGATGACCATACTACATGAGTTCGCCGAAAAATGGGCTAAGGATGAAGAAAACGAGAGAGAGGATGTAGAGATGGAGAAAAGAGGAGGGAGCGGGCAGAGGATGTCCGGGAGGAAAAGAGGGAAAGAGGAAAAGTGTAGGAAAAAGAAAGGGCAGAATGAAATATCAAATTTTTTTTAAAAAAATTATATTAATCTCAGCCCTTGGATCTTCAGGTTGTAGGATGTGCACCTCTTATAGGGTTGTTCCGGTAACACAACTCTTGTAATAATCCTAACATTGCTTATGGTGTAAATAACCTTTTTTTTATTTTTTTTCTTTTTCTTTTACTACTGTACAATCTTAGCATTTTTGTTCACACTATTGGACCATTCCCGTTCTTGTAATTATTATAACTGTAAGGATAAAAGTGCAAAATTCCCCAATTAAGATATGTTCCCTTTTATTCTCTTCCCCTGTGCGTGTTTCTCGGGAAGGTGCGGTGCGGAGTGCGAGATCGAAGTGCCCCCGATCTCGTCGACATTTCTCCGCGCTTTGATCTCTAGGGCTCTTCTCCTAATCCGATTTCGAATCAGGTATGATCTTTGTGCGAATTTAGTCTGATTATGGGGAAAATTATTGTTTAATTTCGCGATCGTTGGTATGTTTTCTTTCGCAATTTGAGTTGATTATGGAGAAGATCATAGCGATCATAGGTTTGATTTTATTTTCTTAGCGATTTGAGTTGCTTATGGAGAAATTTTGGGTTTAGTTTAGTGGCCGTAGCATGATCTTTTGAGCAATTCGAGCAGGTTATGGAGAAAATTAGGGTTTGATTTCGTGATCATAGGTATGATTTCTTATGCAATTTAACTTGGGTATGGAGAAAATTAAGGTTTAATTTTGCGATCATGTAGTTGATTTAGCGTTGCCTTTTAGGTTTATCATTTTGATTTCATAGATTTTCATAAGCTTAGTTGAATTATGATGGATTTTTGGGGACTTATTTGGCGTGTTAGGGTCTTCCTTTTTTTAATGTGTTATCTTTTCGATTTTTTTGTTGGAAACGAGATTATTTATTGCCTTTGGTTAATTGGATATTAAAAATAGGCGCTTTTTGTTATTTGCTTTGAATTTTCCATTTTTAATGTGAAATAGAGCTCTTATGTGATATCTTAGATCTGCTTCTTAATTTGTTTGAGGAATTATGACATCTGTGTGTGGTTTATGACACTAATGCTTATCTTTTAGCTCAATACCCTGTCATTATGGTGATGTTGGTTGGTGTAGAAAGAGTTTTACTGTTTGTGAAAAATGTAACTTTTGCGCGATCTAAATTTAAGTCATTGTCTTTAATCTAAATGATTTGATTTGCCACTATAATTAGGTGATCTATTTGTTTGCTAGCTTATTTATTATCAGTTGGCTAGTTGTTCGCTTATGTTTCTATAGGTGAAGTATTTACTTTTGTGCGCTTCTGTTTCTATAGATCTCGAGGATAGATTGCTTGTCATTGCCTTCGGTACTACGTTTTATAGGTTTAATCTTTTGTTTTTTTCCTAATTTATTTGTTGATCTGATCAGATTTATATAGAGTTCTGATACTTGGGTTCTCCTTATTTCTGTGATTGTGTTTCTCTTGGGATCGATTGAGAAGCCAGGTAGGGAATGGAATGATGGTTCTTGTTAAGAATTGCAGCTAATAGTTTGGAAAGAGGACATTTACATTATTGCTGAAGGGATGAGGAATAATTTAGTTCTAGCTTATATTTTTGGAATCCCGCCATAAATAAGAACTAATAAAAGTATTATTAAAAATAAGCTTAGCATTTTTTCCTCAAAAAAAAAAAAAAAAGCTAAGCATTTAGAATGTGGCAGATTTGAACTAATGGCCACTAAAATAAATCTACGGAAACATAATCAATGTTCAAGATCCTATATAGGAAAATGAAGAAGGTTGTATAGCTACTGTCTAAGAATTTATGATCCAAATTCAATTAGCGGTGATATGTTCATTTGGGGAAGAAATGGGAACAGCTAGTAAGTAGCAACTTTTGCAAAGCAATAATCCAAGTTCCTTATACAATTGTTTAAGAAAACTTATGCTTCACCGATAATTAGTGTTTTAGTCATGTGAATTATAGTGGAAACTTTGTAGCATTCTTGTTCGTTTATTACCTTTTCGTCTTTTTGTTTTTAGACTTTTTTATATTGGTATATTCTCCAGTTCGTCAGGTCTAATATCTCGGATCTAGTGTTGCTGTTATCATAGCCATACAAAGTTATTTAATTGTTAAACTACAAAACTAATTGTTCATTTGTGTTTCGGATCCTTACCAACACGGTGACAAAATTCTCCTGTATTATCGGGAAAAAAAAAAAAGAAAATCTCATGGAGTGCGAACTTTTACCAGATGAATATTTTTTTTTTTTCTGAATTCTTCATCTGTTGATGGATGATGAGAAGAATCACAAGAACTATGAACAATCTAGAGATTATTGAAATCATCCTAGGAAATTTTGATTATATGGCGAAATTAGGTTATTCTTTAACTATTTTTATGCTGAAAATGAAACATGATAAAATGATTTGCATAGAAAATTCATTATTATATAATTTATTGCCATATATCTGCACTTCATTCATTGAATTACTCTATAATTTATTGCCATATATCTGCACTTCATTCATTGAATTACTCTCCCTCATATATTTTCTTTTCCCTTTCAAACCCATCGAACTACCAAAATTTTTTCCGAATGCTGAACTCGGGATGTTGATTACTGATGTTTGTGATTTCATAGAGAAGTAATATTACTTTGATAATGTTACTGTGCTTTTTCTGCAGCCATGTCACCTCCAGATTCATGGATCAGAGAGTTCAATGAGGCTTCAAGGCTTGCTGATGACATCAGCGCTATGATTGCTGAAAGGGGCTCTTTGCCGCCATCAGGCCCAGATACACAACGCCATAATTCTGCGATTAGAAGGAAGATCACAATTCTCGGAACTAGACTAGATAGCTTGGAGTCCCTATTGTCCAAGCTTCCCACAAAGCAGCCAATGTATGTTTTCCTATCTCACGATATTTTTTTTCTCTTCTAATTACTTGTGCTCCAACTGATGTCAAGATGTTGGGAAAGGGCTTGAGAAACATATCTACATTTAGCGCCATCCTCTTAGTAGAGTTCTATTCAGCATCAAACGCTTTCAATATTACAGTTGATGTCCTATGCTATGAGAGAGTTTTACATATTTGGTCCTTTCCTAAAATCTTATATTGAAATAGACATCTAAGCACCATCATACATGTTTAGTGGGCTAAAAGAAATAGAAGTTAACAGCCTTGCTGTTTGAGTAGGCTTCACAGCCAGTTATTTTCGCTGGAGTGGAATAAAGATAAATATCATGGTTGGGAATTGTAGCACTTATGCAGAAGGATGGGTCTTGTGACACTTTGAAGAGATTAGGGATCCGATGTGACAATTGGAAGGTTGAGTAACAGTTGAAATTAGAATAAAAGGTTGAGGGCCTTGGGGCACACTGGAGCATTGGCCTTCTTCATAGTATTAATATTTACTTATTTCAATGAGAGAGATTTGACTGTTAGCTTTCATAATAGCAGCTCTATCTCTTCTAATAAAAGGAACTATTAATTCAACATTAATCATTGTAGTATCAGGTAAATGTTCTTTTCCATATTTCCCTGTTTCTACCAAATGCAAATGAGACTGGGTGGTTAAAACCTACTCGCCGATATGGGACTTTCATCCTCATTTTTTTTTTTTTTTGGGGTTCTAGCAGCTTCGCTAAGAAATAACTTAAAAAGGTCTTTCTTCATTTTTGCAATTACGTGGCAGATATTCTGTGGTCTACTTTCCTAAATGTCAAAACATCTGTACATATTTATTTTGACATGCTATTAACCTGCAATTTATGCAGAAGTGACAAGGAGCTGCATAAGCGCCAGGATATGCTTTCAACTTTGAGATCTAAAGCAAAACAGATGGCCTCGACATTAAACATGTCAAACTTTGCTAACAGGTGAGGTCAAAACTTCAGAATATATTTTGCATCAATCATCTGTAATAGTAATTTTCTGATAGGGTGTTTCTTTTCCTGTACTCTGCTCAATATGTTTTTGGTCTTTTATTTGTGCTTTAAATAACTTAGTTGTTTAGTTGTTTAGTATTAACTATACTTGGTGAGCATCTATAATTTAATGCATTTTATTAAAACGAATACCCTTTACATATATACTTTCAAACTCATCTATTAACTTGTATACCCCTGTAAAATCTGAACTTGCAATACCCTCAATGATAGTGCAATTCTTGCAAAATTTATCTTTAGCTTGGACGACATCCACTTCATAGGGCATGCATAGTATGTTCTGCATTAAGATTTTTTAAGATAGGAAAATTTTTTTTAGTACAAGGTATATCGGTAAGAAATTCAAATTTTGAAGGGTATATGCAAAAAATGTTAATATATGTGTATCTAAATTGATAACCTTGCAAGAATTGCTATATATATATATATATATATATATATATATATATATATATATATATATATATATATATATAATTACCACTAAACAAAATTTCTGCTGAGTAACCGGAAGGTACCTTTTTCCTTGAATCTAGGGATGATCTCTTTGGGCCGAGTAAAAAAGCAGCTGACGAAATAAGCAGGGTGCAAGGGTTGGACAATCGTGGTATTGTTGGTCTACAGAGGCAGATAATGAAAGGTAATCTAAGTTCCTGCTAGTCCTACTAAATTTAAGCCTTTTTTCTTCTTTTTTTAATACTTAAAAAGCTTTTTTTTTCTGACACAGAGCAAGACGAGGGCCTTGAAAAGTTGGAGCAAACTGTAATTAGCACAAAACATATTGCTCTAGCAGTTAATGAAGAATTGGACCTTCATACGAGATTGATTGTCAGTATCACACCAGTCGGCTTGATCTCGTGAATCTTAAGTTGCATTTTGTCTTAACTGCTCTCATTCTTCTCTTGATGCAGGATGACTTGGACCAACAAGTTGATGTAACAGATTCACGACTTCAGGTGTTCAATCTACCTTGTTATCTATTGTATTATCTAGATGCATCTATTTTATTGTTATAATAGCTGGTGATCTGGTTTCTGTCGTGGTTCTCTTTGATGTTTTGTTTTCTTCTTCTTCTTCTTCTTTTCCTTTTGTTTTGCTTTATTTATTTCGGATTCACTTCCTTTCAAAATCGATACCAATGAGGTGTTCATTATAATAAGCATATGAAACCAACATTATTTTCAATGACCCTAACACAAACACACACAACAACAACGACAATTACAACAATAATATTTCGAAGATCCATGCGATCGGTTGCAATCTAGGTTATTTATAACCGCTACAAATTAAAAATCATCCATTTTGCATCCACATGATGATGTTTTCTGATAGTATTCTATCATATTAGGGTATGGACAGAATATATATGGATAACAATCCATTGGATATATTCATATTGCTTGATCATAGCATTCCCTTGGAAAATAATCTGGATATTATATTGAAATAATCTCGATTAATGACTGTTCTGAAAAACCCAGCTTTTGAGTCATTCCTGCAATTTTTTACACTAATATGTTGTTAAATGTCACAAACCTAAAACTATTTTGAATTGCAGAGGGTGCAAAAGAGACTGGCAGTGCTAAATAAGCGTACAAAAGGGGGATGTTCATGCATGTGCTTGCTTTTATGCGTCGTTGCCATAGTGATTTTGGCTGTAATTGCTTGGGCTCTGATCAAGTACTTGTAACAGTAGCACAAAAAAAAGTGTCTCCGATTGATCGGTCTTTGCAATTACAGTGCTGCTTTCACGTGTCCAGCATTCCGTCGAAAGTTTTTCTTTCTTTTTTTTTTCGATTGCCATTTGGGA
Organism: Ananas comosus; assembly: GCF_001540865.1. NCBI lineage: Eukaryota > Viridiplantae > Streptophyta > Magnoliopsida > Poales > Bromeliaceae > Ananas > Ananas comosus. The sequence goes on from NC_033637.1 coordinate 10,076,140, forward strand.
AGAAGTGGAACATTTATGTGAAGCTGATTGTGTTTGTATCATAATGTATCTTGAATGCAAAATTACAGCTTGTGCACTGTGTGATATAATGGAAGTTACTACTTGTGTTTTCCTTCTCATCCACTATTTGCTTCCTGTAATAACAATCCGGTGGTTTATATTCCTTGCATGTCTAAGATGTCCATTCCAATCGAGTTCAAATTTATATTTTCAAATTGCTCAAAAGGTAGTAAACTTCCCAGTGTGCTTATGATAGATACATCATTAATTAGTTCAATTATGCAGTCCTTTTTGTCTACTTGATACTCCCTTTGGTCAATATGTGGTTTGCTTCATCTTACACTCTGTTTGGCACCAAATTCGAAATAGAATTTAATGGAATTCAGATGAGAAAGAATTCTCAACTTTGCTTAGAAATGAAATTCGTTGTTCAGATTCGAAACCGTTTTGTAGGGATATATGTACTAGTAATTGACCCTTAATTTTCGAATCATTTGATAAAGTATAGCTAATAACAATTGATTTTTTTTACTAAATGACTTTATTTAATAAGAATTGGATGAGAGTCATTTGTTACTGTGAAATATTTTATTAAAATCCTCCTGAAATCAACTGGATATAAATTTAGAAATTTGCATGGTTGGAGCAGAGGATACATGGCAATTGTTTATTTAAAGAATTATCGTCTTTGGGAGACTTAATAATTTATTATCTGGAAACTGCTGGTGGTGTATAGCATCTATTTTGGAGACATGGAGAGTGGAATGCTACCTCAAGGGAAAATTTCCTTTTGAATGTTTATTCTATCTTTATTAATATTTTTATTATTTTGTTTCAACCAAACCCCATAGACTATCTCACTGGATTGTTAATGTGGAAAAAGTTGGGCAAATGCCTAGATGATTTGCTCCACAGTTAAAAGCATGACATAAACTTTTTTAGAGCTCTTTTTCCGCTTGTTCGTTGTTGTGAGAAAAGAACTACTTTGATTCTCAGCATTTGTTAGAGCGCAGGGAGTTTGTGATTCTGTTGTTTCCAGCGAAGTACTCAAAACTTTTGACTCGGATTGCTCTCTGTTCTCAGTCAAGTTGCAGTTCTCTTTTTGGGTCAAATATTTGGCAAGTAGAACTTCTGATTCACCAAGTCTCAGCTCAAAACAAATAGCAAGGATGCTTTTCTAAGTCCTAAGAAGCCAAAATAATGAGATTAATAATAAGCTGCAAACCTGTGTTTATGCGTCGATTCGAATAAACTCAACGAGAGGAGATCGACCGAATCATCGTTCGGAAGTGAGGGGTAATATCTCACAGAAATAATCTACAAACTTAAAGAAAAGATTCAGTCAAAACATATTGTCGGATGAACATACTATATCGCTTGAAGATTTCATTTGATGATCGCTTTGTCTACAGTTTGAGTATGTGCGTGCCTCACCGAACTTTACATTCAAAAGAATATTCGTGACCCTTACGAGAGGAGGAAAAACAAAACAAGAAAGGAAAAAACTATTTACTGGTACTCGACGACGATCATCGCAGTGAGCAACGAGAAAGAATTACTTTGGATAGAGGATGTCATAATGGCCGGGCCTGAACAGCAAGACGACAACGGGCGTACGTGGAAGTGAAGAAGAGCTACTGCTTGCGCTACCGCTTGAGCTGCTGCCATCTATCAAAGAGCTCAAATCCGAGAACTTGTCTTCGTACTTGACGGGGATGAAGTCGTGGTGAGTCAATCCGAATCCACCCCCGGGTCTTGTGGACGAGTCTAGATACACCACGCGTATGGGGATGCAGAATGCATTGGAGAGCGCTACGACTTGCATGTGATCGGCGTACACGCCCAAGGGAAGGACTTCATTCTCACAGAACTGCCAGCGAAACCAGGAAAATTACAGAATTAGCATATAAATCAAAATATAAAAGGGATGCACATAATCAATGCCACTTTCATCGGCTTGATGGTTTGGCTGAATAAAAAAGAAGGGTTAATTCCAAATTTTGTCTCTGAAGTTCAACAATGATTATTGTTTCGTTCTCAGAGTTTGAACCCTAAAAACTCGCCCCACAAGTTGCACTCTTGGCCACAGAGTTTCAAGTGTAAGCTAAACTTTAATTGGCATCGTGATCTCTTCAGATGGTAGACTAACAGAACGTAATTGCAATACAAACACAAATACGGGATACGAATACAACATGATACAGATATGGCGACACAACGAATGGTGAAAATCTTAGGATACCATACATTGGGGATGAGGTAATAAAAAAAATATTTTTAATCATATATATTATTATTATATATGACAATATATGTTAAAACAAGTGTAGAATGTTTCAGATGATTAGTTAATGTAAAGCAATAAACTGCTAACTTGTTGAAAGATAAAAACAGAGTCAACTTTTTCTGACTAAGAAACAAAATTATAGTCAGCCTTTTCTGATCAAGAAACAAAATAAATCAGACAAAAAATGATAATCTTTAGTTTTTATCGACCACAAATTTGTGGTGCAAGTATATCATCCAACTGCAAAATAGCTCTCCCCCGTATTTCACAAGTAACCTTCGCGCATGATGTGCATCCATCAAGTATTTGGTATTTTTCTGAATTTTCAAACTTATCGGATGCTCTTGTGAAGTATTCGACACGTATCGGGCATGTACCGCACGGAGTATCGGTATCCGATGTGATACGGAAGGCTCTTGTGCATCATAGGATTTAACTGTTATGCTTCAGGTACTTAATTACTAAAACAATGAGGTCAGAATAGAAATTGGAAACAAAGTTTAACTTTCAACTCAAAAGAGACTCACAGAAATGTTCAGCTAAAAGTTATAAGAAGAGTGTTATATCCAGAAGCGGCCGTCGATTTGAACTCATGCTCATGTTTACAACTAGATAATGAGCATCATCTTTTCCTTGGGCAAAACGAAGTTAAATCGTGTAGTAGTATTACTGACCTCCTTAATAGATTTCTGGTTTGTGTCATCAACAATAAATGGACTGAAGTGCTCTTCTCGCATGCGCATATCGACAGAAGTGACCAATCTAAGGAAACTCAAAACTGACCAGAAAAAAAAAGGGCCCATGCCAAAATAAGAACTGGCAAAAATAATAAGCAATGTCTTTAAAACATTGCAGTGTGCTTCTTACCTTTGTCTGATTTATACTCATCAAGATTTTCCTGCAGTAGCTTTGTCAAGCTGCAGTATAAGAGATCAAAGCATTTCCATGACAAGGTGCAGAAAACAAAAAAGACTATTTGAAGTTAAAAACAAAAGGGAATATAATACACACCTTAGACCGGCTCGTCTCTCTTCTAAAATATTTATGACTTCATTGCGAAAGTCCTGAAAGAAAATTTTGACAATTATTAGTAAAAAAATGAAACAGAGTAGGACACCTTAAGTTGATTTTACAGTTAATTGAATCTAGTGATTCAAAAAAAAAAATGTGGAACTTGTGCACAATTTGTGATAATCGCACCACCATCTAGTTAAGGAAACAGCTGATAGAATAGTTATTCCTTATAATTTAAATTCAATCATTGTTTTTTTTTTTTTTTGCACACAAAGATATTCAGGCCAATAATTCAGATAGTTTTTTTTTTTCAGAAAAAGCATTTTTAAATCAAGACCTCTTGCATCTTTCCAAAAATAAAAGGAAAAAACAGATGCGTTCTAGGCATATAGACAGTTAATACTTCATGAACACTTATTATGAATTTCAAAAGTTTTTTAAAACAATATTCTACAGGCAAATGGAGTTAAGCTTTTGGCAAACAAAATTCTAGAACTTCAAATAGAATGAAATGTCAAAATGAGCTTTACATCCAAAATTTATAGCTACACCCTGGTGCTTCGATTTTCAGATTGTCAAGGCTCCATTGTTTTATTCAAACAGTTCCTTTAAATGATTCAAATGGTTATATGATGGTAATCTGTGACAGGACAAACCATTAAAGTTAGCCCTCAGATTCACTTGCTTTCGTTTGTTTCTTGGCCTCAATAGGTGAAATATAGGGAATACTGTGTCTAGAAAAAGCTGTGTCCAATGTACTTAAAATTTCCATGCTGAAAATATCGTCAAAATGATCAGAACCGCGGAGTGAAAATAAATGGCGTAAGATCGAGGAACTCTTCAAAGAAAAAGATTGTGGAAAGAGACTTTGACAATGGTAAGAATGTAAGCGTAAGATCAAGGAACTCTCTTCAAAAGATTGCAGAAAAAGACTTAAACAAGGGTAGAAGTGGCTGACGGACTCAAGAGAGTGGTCCAAAAGCAAAAAGCAAACACCCAGATAATGCTAATTCAAATTACTTCAGATTTAAGAACCTCTCAGACTTCAGATTGATGCTAAATAACTCCGTAAGCAAACATCACTCATGCTACCATATTGGCATTGATTTAGAGCATGATAAAAATGCACGCGTTTGCAGAAATAACTTACCGAGAAACAATCGTCAAATCTGTCTTCATCCTCTCCAAAGGTAAGATAGCCCTTTTTCAATTCTTCAAGACGCTCAAAAATGCGAAAGACCTCACGTTCATCTTGCGATTCAGCAATCTGCTCCTGTTTACATATCTCAAAATCCCATCTCTAAATTCGGAAGCCTTCCAAAGAAAGGCTTAGATTCTATTGTAAAGCAGAAGCCACCGAACAGAAAAGGCAATTCATTCTCCTGACCAGGTAAGAAATGATGAAACTCCGGTAGAAACAATTGCCATCTCCACATACTCGTCTGAAGGAAGAGAACGCATGATTGAGCATCTGTTTTGGATCGATGAGTTAGTTGTCGACACATTTTGTAGCTGAAATCCAGTAACTAATTAAGGAAAAACTACTTGTGATGGGAGAGAGATAGAGAGAAGGTCAGTCATAACGAACCTTGATCTTTTCCTGTATGACTAAATTGTCAGCTGGGAAATCAGCAGCTAAAGCTAATATAGGTTCCTGCGACACGAAAATTCTCCCACATTCACATAGGCATCTAAAATATTGATGGTTGCTATTTTCTCCATAGCCCAATCATGTGATGAATTAAGCAACATTTAATAAATAAAGTTTCATAGTTGCACAAGCATGAAGAATGGAGGTAAGGATGTTGAGTTTGCAAGAAAAATTAATTTTTTTTTTAAATTTTTTTTGTCTCATTTCATGTTTCAGAGCATATATGAGCCTGTCGGATAAAGCATAGCTGACGATGCATACGAAAGCAAGGCATATCTAATAATTCGATATGCCTGAACCATGAAGAAGCTTGTAAAGACTTTATTAAGAAAGACAATACAGTGATGTTCCAATAAACGAGTTTCCAAGACAAGTGCACAAAAGTTTAAAAGGTTAAGATGCATACAGCATTAATTTTTGTTTCATTTCGTAATTCATAGTGTACATGCAGCTGCAGCATAAGTCATAGCTGACGATGTTTACTGCAGCAAAATATGTGTAAGAAATTTTCAGAATGCTTAAACAACGAACATGCTTTCAAAGACTCTTAGCATGAGAGAAATTCTGGTCCAGCTCCGATAAACGTTTAATCAAATCTATAACTAGAAATCAGGAAACCCGTTTTTCTTTTTTATTTCTATGTTTTTCAAATCATCTTCAGCTATACTAAAGTGAACAGCTAATGATTAATTTTCTGTTTTGAGTCACATTCCCGGATCAGACTCTGACTAATGCATACGATGATAAAATACATCAAAATATCATACAAAAGGACAAACCAGATTATTATTTGAATTGAAAACAGAGCATTGAGCTATTTGAATCATAATAAATTGTGAAGATTAACACTCCGTTTGGCATCAAATTTAAATAGAATTCAATGGAACTCAGACAAGAAGATTTCAATTGAATTCACTTAGAAATGAAGTTCTTATCTGGATTTTTTGCTTGGTAAAAAGTGAGAAATTGTTTCAATATGATTATGTTTTCCACTCTATCCTCAATCACCAGGTAAGAAGATATTATGACGAATTCGAGAAAGGGTATTTGGGGTTATTGGTACAAAGTCTTTATTTGTATTATGAGAAATCCCATCAAATCCTTCCGAACGAATTGAATTCCCATTAACTTATAGCACCAAACAACATATTTACAAAAACTATAGTTCCAACAAAATTTTAATTTTACTATCCAACCTTTCACTTCGTCCGATTTGAGTCGGTTAATGATACTTTAACATCAAAATTTGAATACATCGTTTATCTTTACCGATTCGATTAGTATACTTTATACAATTCTCGCAACTATAAATTCATTAAAGCAGGCATATAAATTGAGAGATTGAATATCAAAATAAAAAATTTAATCCATAGTTCACCGCCAACAATTGCGACGAAATATATCTCACAATGGGAAATTTAAACAAGAAACAAGAAGCTCCACATCGAAGCATCAAAATTTTTTAGGGTTGTGAAACTCAATCAAGAACGATTCGAAGAAATAGTTAAGGATCGAGAGAGACGAATCCGAACCTTTTCCGCAAGGAGGGACTTATCCTCCACCTCCTCCGCCGCGAGGAGCAGCTGCTGCCTCCTCACCTCGGCGTTCCAGTCCGCCGCGGAGAGCATCGGCAGCGGAAACCGCGGCAAGAACAGGTTCGGCGGGTACGCGAACTTGGGAGTCGGATTCGCCAAGAGGGGGCTCGACGCCGCCTCCGCCGCAGCATCGCCGCCCCCGCCGCCGACGACGAAGGAGGAGGGCTTCGGGGGGTAGGCGAAGTCGAGGGTCGGGACCGGCGCCGGCGCCGGCGCCGGCGCCGTTGGCGGGGCTGCGCCGGCGCGGGGGAGGCGGTGGGGGCGGAGGAAGGTGCTCGCGCCGCCCCGGAGCAGGCGCGGGGCCTCGGCGCGGATGCGATCGTAGTCGGCGAGGGGGAGCGGGGGCGAGCCCTCGCGGAGGACGAACGCGGGGAGGAGGCGGGGCGGAGAACTATCATAACGTGGGGAGGAGAGCGAGTTGTCGCGAGAGGGAGAGTCGGCGACGGGTGGGGCTTCGGCGACGACTTCTGAAACCGGCGTCTCCTCTTTTTCGTCGCCGGGTTTCCTGGTCTTGGTCTCCTCCTCGCTCGCTTCGGCGGGCGTCGGCGCCGACTTCTTCCCTACGCGGAAAGTGATCCGCTTCTTCAAAGGCTGGACCATCCCCCTCTCTCTCTCTCTCTCTCTCTCTCTCGCATAAAAAAGAAAAAGGGGGAAAATTGGGGTCGTATTAAGTTTTCATGAGAGGATATTTTTTTCATTATTATTTTATTATTATTATTATTATTATTATTATGGAATAATCACGAACTTTTCCAAAAAGATTTTAATTGGCCAAATAATAATTTTTATGAAATGTTATTTGGACTACCATGTTATTCAAAATTGAAAAAAAAAAATTTTTTTTATGAAAAATATCTTTTTGATTTTTTTTTTACATTTTCTCGAGAAACTAAACAGCACCTAAGATTTACTCTACAAAATAAAACAAACCACTAATCCTTGTATATCATAACTATGTGTAAATATTATATTTTTATCATAAAATAACCAACTCTTCGCATATGTTTTATCACTATATTTTTTTGAAAGATAATATTTAATATATCTTTCCAAACTTCAAAAATATCAAATATACTCCTGATTGACCAAAATATCCTCATCGTTTTCCAAAAACCTCTTCAAGTACCCCAAAACTCTAGGGTTTATAAATGAAATTTGGGGTTTAGAAGGGTATTTTGATAATAGAAGGGTAAATTTAAAAATTTTGAATAATAATGAGATGTTTATAAGCAAAAAAATCTTTTTTTTAACACTAATAACTTAGAAGAAATTGTTTAAATTCTTGAATGGATAAATTGTAAGATATACACTCAAAATTTGGATGTTGAAGAAGCATAAGTAAATAGTTAATTTTCTTTTAGTTTGGGGTTTAGAAGGGTATTTTGATAATAGAAGGGTAAATTTAAAAATTTTGAATAATAATGAGATGGTACTCCACAAAAAAATCTTTTTTTTAACACTAATAACTTAGAAGAAATTGTTTAAATTCTTGAATGGATAAATTGTAAGATATACACTCAAAATTTGGATGTTGAAGAAGCATAAGTAAATAGTTAATTTTCTTTTAGTTTTGGTTTTTTATTTTATTTTATTTTTTTTTGTGGAGTACTAGTAAGGATGAAAACGGTCAAATATGGTCGGATTTTTGACAAAACTAAATCTGCATCAACATTTTTTCGGATATGAATTCGTATGGCGATATGTGTCGAATGCAAAATTTTCAATACCATATTAGCTAAAAAGTATTTGGATTCGGAAATAGATCGGATTTGTAATCCGATATTATTCCGATAATAATATATATTAACATGTATATATTAATATAAACTAAAGTTAGTGCGAATAAGACACACAATACAACTAAAATTGCACATTTGTATTAAAACTTCTTATGCCTATATTTTATGTAGTGTTTCGGAGGTTTGGATAGAATTGACTACAGTATTAGTGACTGGTCGACACATCTGGTGAGTGTCGGACTGAGTCGGAGTTGTTTCTCCACGAAATGGATGCAAAAATAGACTTGGCGCACTCAAAGGAGCAAAACTGGAGTTTTACTCCTTTCGGGCTCCAAGAACAGGGTTTGGGTCGCTCAGAACTTGAGTGCTGAACTGAGCAGAATTGGAAGCCAATTCGGATCCTAGTTTCGGGCGCCCAGAAGAGGGTCCGAAAGTTTACTTCGTGAATATCGTTTGCGCTGACACGTGGCTGGTGGTAGGTGAGGTCCACCGGATCAGGATATGGGCACAGCACACCGCGGGCGGAGGAACCGAAGGGGAGCAATTATGTAGCCTGGAGGTTTCGAACGCCCAGAAAGGAGTTTTGGGCGCCCGAAAGTGGCCGTTTCTGTAGGATTATCAGGTTAGCAACTTTTGTTCCTGTGACTTATTTGACCATTCTAACTCCCTATAAATAGATGGAACTCGACCCTGTGAGCTCTTTTCCTCCCTTGTTCACAGTGAACCCTTATCTTGCATTTCAATCCCTCTAAACTTCCCAAATTACTCCATTTCCACAATTTGAAGCTAAAGGACTGCAGTTTCAGCAGAATTGCAGCAACGACCTTCGGCGTTTTGGCTCGTATGCGACGTAGGAGGTTCCGTTTGCCACGAAATTTGATTTGTTGGTTAGAATACTTCATGAAGATTTCGTGGAACCCTGTTTGACAGAAATTGATTGAGATTTGTATAGTCAATTTCGTGTTTTTCTGAGCTGCTAGTGTTTTGGTCCCGAAATTGAATTTTCTTTATTTGTTTATAGGCCAATTCTCGGAAAGAGCTGGATTTTCGATTAGAAGAAGTTGCTCCACTTTTCCCTACTGGTTTTATGAATGTTCTTCACCAGAATTGTTGATTTAGGGATTGATAGGTGAGTTTTGACATTGTAGTTGGTGGATTTAAGCTTAAGTGCTGAAATTTGAGGGTTTTGATGCAATTTTGATATTTTTGTATTTAGATCTTTGGAGGATGTTGAGTTTTGGACTTGAAGGTGATACTCCATCATAGTTCACTGGTGTTGGGACCTTTTCTCACCTAATTTGGAGATCAGAAGGTGAAATCGATATTGAGATTGATGTGAATTTAAGCTTTAGTGCTGAATTTTGGATTATTGATGGATTTTGTTGTTTAAATCCTTAGAGAGGCTTGGTGCTGGTTGTGGCTTAGCTTGGCAGGGATATCTGCGACTCCTCGCTGCCGTGGATTAGCGCTAGAGGTGGGATAATGTTATGCTTACCGTATATCGTGGAATTCCTCCTAAGTCTAGTTGTTGTCGACGTGTATTTCTTGTTTTGAATAACATGTTTAGTAGCTCGAGTCATTGATTTGTTGCATTCTAAAATCTGAATTGGAGCTTAGAATATTAGTTAAATAATACATGTTGGATTTGGATTTGACTTAGGAGAAAACTGACGTTTCTACACTGTCATATGTTAAAACTACCAGATTTAGCTCTAGGAGCCGTAGTTGTTTATATCACCGCAGTTTGTAGGCAGTGGATACCCAGAATAGTGTAGAGTGTTTTTACACTCGTGCTGGGATGCCGAGCTTATTTTTATAGCAGTGTTTAGACTGTTCCGGACTGTCGGGTACCGTTGGGGTTGACGGTGGACCCAGATTACTGTCTTTGCATCAGATTGTGCCAAGGGCACGTGAGTTTGGTTGTTAGACCAGTTAGATCCTGTTTACTTGACTATAGCCTGTGAGAGCCTGATTGAGCTTGACAGAGATACGCTTGCATATTCGGTTGGGTAGCGCCCACGAGTGCCACTCCGGAGTCGGACTTTGTGCGTTTGCGTTGGTGTCGTTGTGTCCTGGTTGGACTTGTTCTCCACAGACGGCTGAGCGTGGAGGCAGCTGTATAGCTTCGACAGGCAGGACGGGTGTATTCACAGTTTTTGGGACGGGTGTATTCACAGTCCTTAGTGAGATTGGGTCAGAGACTGAATTATTCTACAGATAGTAGTGTTGGATCATGATAGTATAGTGGCATGTAACTGTAGATTATTTTCAGTTCCTTTACTGTCATTGAGCATATCATCTGTAGACTTAATGGGTGAGCCGTTGAGGTCGGTTGCGGTACCCACTGAGGACTACTTCTTTTTACAGTAGTTCACACGCCCAGTTGTGGATCTTTTGTATAGCCTTCGGTTGCGGCTGCTGCTACTGTTGATACTGATCATGGAAAGGGTGTTGCGAGTTAGAGCCCTTCTTGACGAGTCACTGAGCTAGAGGAGTACCAGCTTCAGGTAGTTGTAGTTTTTGGTTCTTTACATACTTATATTGTACCTTACTGGAGCGAGTATTTGTACCCGGATACTATGTATGTATTAAACCACTGTTATGATATATGTTTTATTTTTTTCTAGCTACTCTATACTACTAGTTGTAGTGTTGTATGATTACAGATACAGCTTCGCTTAGTATACAGAAAAAATTTCTTTATATACGGCAGATTTGTCGGCGTGCGCGTAAAAACGAGTAATCCGGGACGTGATATTTTATTCAATAAAATTTAATATTTAATATACAAAAATTCAATTTTAACATATAACTCATGATTAAAAAATAAAATAAAAAATCACTTTATCCTGGTATTAACACCCTCGTCTTCTAGGGCTGAAAACCCTGGAATACAATTGGGTTTCTTAAAAAAATATATTTGCATCAATACTTTTTTAAAATTATTTTATACATTGAATGCTAAATTTTGATCTCCATATTTATATTCTATCGTATAAGGTGTTGAATTCGATTCGAGTTTATCCTTTCCACTTTCACTCTTAGATAAATTGATCAATGTCTTAGTGATGCCAAACAAATTAGATAAAATTTTAAAAAATAATTTTTTCCTATTTAATCAAAATATTTCAGATAATTTAAGGAGAATCACAATGAAGCCCGACTTTAGAGATAAAGAAAAAAAAATCTTAGTATAACGAGAAAAATAATTTAAAAATAAAAGGACCTAATCCTATTCGGGTATTCTCTCCATCTAGTCTTCGAACTAAAACTCAAAAAAAATAAATATTAAAAATGTTGGATAAAATTAATTAAACACTCAAAAATCAATCGTCGCAAAAATCACATAGATTTTTACATACCTTTTTATAGTGCGGAATCAATGCTGTGATTACTAGGATCTGATCTCGTCTTGTTTTACGAACTCGTTGATCCGCCAACGTCCTGTCTCAATTTGTTGCACGTTGTTCTTACTCGTTGCAATCCGGCTACTAGAGTCGATCGCCGCACACCGCCCAAATCCCTAGGGTTTATGATGGTGCCCTAGAGCGAACCCAAGAGAGAGAATTTTGGTAGAGAGATGATTCTTATTTTTTTTATTATCTTGTATGTGGTCAATACCTCATGTATTTATAGGCCATAAGGGAGACGTTAATCCTAATCATACTCCGACTAAATCTCACATAGATAAAGATTTAAACAGATTAGAATTTATCTGTTAGATTTATTCTTTATCCCAAGTGGATTAGGAATATAACAGATAATTATAAATATTTATTTTTTATCCCATATGGATTAGAAATATTTTAGATAAGTTCCAATGTGGACGAATCCTAACAAAAAAAAAATCCTACAAATATTCACTATAACTGCTATATATATATATATATATATATATATAGTTTCAATATATTTGTGATTTTTTAGCTGTAAGATCGCCTCAAAATCCAAACAGTGCTAATGTGTGTATATATTTATACACCACTTAAAAATATTTAGAGTAATTTAATAAAAGTAGCAATAATAACTATTTATCTTAGATTGAAGCATGGATCGTGATCATCATGATGATCAGGAGCCTTCGACTTCGGCCGGCAGGACTCCCCGACGATCGGCGGAGCGCTCTTGCTGGCTGTTACTGCACCACTGCCGACTGACAAACAATCCGAGTGCCAACGGCAGCGGCGGCAACACTTGTTGGAGGGCGAATATATAAATAAACTACAACAAATATATTTAACACTGGAATACCAAACTTTATTAATATAACTAAACTTCAGTACACTATTACTGGATAATACAATTTGATCCACACTTCACAACTCTAAACAAACAAATTACATGCCCTCTATTTATAGAGCATGAAAGGATACAACTATTCACGAAACGACTCAACTCTTCACCAAACAACACAACCTTTCACTAAAGGACATGACCATAAACCAAAAGACGCAACCTTTACAAAAGAACACACCCTTTCATAAGAAACACAACTCTTCAAATAAAAAATAAACAAATAAAACAAGCTTATAAACTAACATTCCCCCTTAAGCTTGTTTATGCAAAACTGTCGACATATTTTTCGATCGGGTCTTCATAATCTTGGAGCCTTTCCTGTAAGACTATCTTGTCTGAAATCAAACTCCTAATTTTAGAGGCCTGCTCATTGATTACATTCTCCAGGGATTTATTCTCCAAATTCACTGCCATATTTTCTTTTTCCAAATTTTTTGCAAGTTTCTCTAAATACAAATTTCTTTGATCAAGAGAAACCATACCTGTGGTACTCATAAAGCAAAGTGAGCCACATTTTGTTCCGCATCCTTCTTTGATCTTTTTACATCGCCCATATAAGTGGAATTTCCGAATTCGACAAATGAATAAAATTCTGGAATGTGAATAGGTCCTTCTTGATAAGTGCGATATTGTGGCAGTAGCATCTTCATTTTCTGACAGTATTCTTGAAGTAGATTTTTGTAGGACACTCTTACTATCACTTTATTCTCCATGTTTCACTTTCCTTTAATGTTAAGTTGCTTTAAAAAAAAAAAATCAACTATTCATTCACTATTTATAGGCATGAAAAACTTTCAAAAAACAAAATGACACATCTCTTTGAAGTGTCCCAATTCAAGAGACACAACCTTTTAATTTGAAATATTCTTTTTTAAACAAAGAGACATGTCTTTTCAAAAAATAGTTATGTTAACTACTTTATGCATTGGTCAACAAGTCCACACCATATTGCTTTTTAAAGTGATTGTTGCTAGCAATTGGCTTAGTTGCCGGCATCGTAATCTCCTTTGATGGTCCTTCACTATCGAATGCACCTCTGTCTATTAACTGTTTTTGGTTTTTTTTTTTGTTTTTGATCCATTGAAAACCGAATCCAACAACAGCACGTCATCTGACATTTTCAGTATATTCTCTGGCCCTGTTCGATTTGTAATTTCAGGGTTTTCATCACTCAAGCATGGTTGCTGACCCTTAGGAGCACAGTTATTTTTTTCTTCCCTATCTGTTCTTCTTTTTTGTCTCACTATTTTCTGGAGCTTCCTGCTTGGCTCCAACTCAACGTCTGCATCATTACAAGGGATAATATTTTTCAGTCTTTTCCTTCCCAACGAAGTTACCACTGTTTGTATACTTCTAACATTTTCAGCTAAAGATGATTGAATTTCCTTCTTTTCCTCCCTCACTTTGTGCAACAACTCCCTTTGCTCCTGCAGCTTTTTCCTTTGAATATTAAGCAATTCAATGGAGCTTTTGATTTCAGATAATTCTCTCTCCCTCTGTTCGCGATCAAGAGCAATCTGCTTTCTCTCACTAGCGAGCATCTCCAACTGCGATGCTATATGTTCTAGCTGCATTTTAATCATATCCTTTTGGGAAGTTATATACTGAAGTTCTTTAGCTTTCTTTTGCTCAAATTCTTCCTCTTTATCTCTTAAAGAAGTCTCAATTTCCGCCGCTCTTTGATTAATATTTCTTTCCTTTGAATTTCAATATCCCTTTTAAATTCTTCTCTTTCTTGTTGAATCTTATTCAACCAATTTGCTTGTTCATTCTGCAAGTTAGTCATAAATTCTTCACCATTTTTTGATGTAAACATAATTTTTCTGTTTTCTTTAACAGGTACTTTGGATGAATCATCAAACTTCACATTGCCATCAACATTTTCATCCATTTCAACAAATAGTTCTCTACTTCCACACATATGATTTGAAGCACCAGAATCCAGAAACCATATATATTCTGGATCTTTAACTTCAGCTTGACATGCAAGTAACAATGATGTTTCTGCAACTTCATCTTCTATTGTACTGTCGATGTAGTGATTTACTCCTTCAGTGTCCTTATACCAGCAATCTTTGCTGTAGTGACCATATTTTTTACAATTATAGCATTGTATATTTGATTTTGCACCACCATAAGACCCTGGGCAATTGTTATTTCGTCCGCCTCTTTTTGGTCCATATTCATGTGGTGAATAGCGACCACTGTTGTTGCTATTCTGTCGGTCATTGTGATATCTCTTTTGATTCTTATATCTATTATAATTATTTTCTCCATGATTTTTGCCTTTTCTATTATCAAGTTTCAATTTTGACTTGAGAGCCTGCTCAGTCGACTCTTCTTCAGACATCTTTTGTAGTCTTTGCTCATGCACTTGGAGCGATCCTGTCAATTGGTCGATAGAAAGAGTACTGATATCTTTTGACTCTTCTATGGCGACAACAATATGCTCAAACTTTGATGTGAGGGAACGAAGAACCTTTTCTACAACTCGTTCATCATTTAGTTCTTCTCCATTTCGCTTCATTTGGTTGGCAATTACCAAAATGCGAGAAACATAGTCCGCGACACTTTTGGACTCCTTCATTCGGATTGCTTCGAATTCCGCTCGAAGCTTTTGTAGACGAATCCGCTTTACTTTGTCATCTCCTGTAAAGACGGTGGCAAGAATATCCCATGCTGCTTTGCTCGAAGTTGCTTCGGCAATTTTCTCAAACGTCGACTCGTCTACTGCTTGGTAAAGA
Organism: Ananas comosus; assembly: GCF_001540865.1. Lineage (NCBI taxonomy): Eukaryota > Viridiplantae > Streptophyta > Magnoliopsida > Poales > Bromeliaceae > Ananas > Ananas comosus. Next base: position 10,091,466 of record NC_033637.1, read on the forward strand.
TAGAAGAGCGCCTTTTTATCCTTCTTTCTTAAATCCTTCAAATCGTTTCGTCGTGCTATAATTAATGCAGCTTCTTCTTGCTCTGTGTATTCCTGGTATCCAGTTTTAACTAATTCCCAAAGGTCTAGAGAACCGAGAAGTGCTTTCATTTGAATACACCAATTCTCATAATTATTTTTTACTAATTTTGGGATTTGAGTTTGGAGAAGTTGTGTGGCCATTTTTTTTTAACAGAGTTTCGTTCTGGCTCTGATACCAATTGTTGGAGGGCGAATATATAAAATAAACTACAACAAATATATTTAACACTGGAATACCAAACTTTATTAATATAACTAAACTTCAGTACACTATTACTGAATAATACAATTTGATCCACACTTCACAACTCTAAACAAACAAATTACATGCCCTCTATTTATAGAGCATGAAAGGATACAACTCTTCACGAAACGACCCAACTCTTCACCAAACAACACAACCTTTCACTAAAGGACATGACCCTAAACCAAAAGACGCAACCCTTACAAAAGGACACACCTTTTCATAAGAAACACAACTCTTCAAATAAAAAATAAACAAATAAAACAAGCTTATAAACTAACAGCACTGCTGCCATCCGCTTCAACCTCATTTTCGTCGAGAAATGCCGTCGCCGCGGCAATAGCATCACGGAGTTCGCGTTCCCAGTAGAGACGAAGAGCTTCTGCCGGCATGCCTACGAGTTCCTGATGCCGCTGACGGCCGCCAGAGCCGTTGGGGAGATGCTGGCGGAGGTCTGCCTCGACGACGAGTCGCGTGAGCAGTTTGGAGAAGCGATTGTGGAGTACGTGCAGGCGGAGAAGGTGGCGGAGCAGGCGGTGGTGGTCTTGAGGGGGAGCAGCCTGGCGGTTGTCGAGGCGGCGATGGAAGTGGTCACGATTGTGTACGACGACGACAACGACAGCGACAGCGACAACGATGACGACGATTATGAAAAAGAAAATCAAACAGTATCTACAAGCACGAGCGAAGAACAAAAATAATTGTTTGAGATGAAGCTCCATTAAGGGTCGGAGAACGAGCGAATGCATGCTCAAGAGAGGTGAGTTAGAATACTATCAGTAGCATCAGATTCTCTTGCTACAGATTTATGTTTAATGATAAAATTTTCGAATTAATGATCAGCAATATTAAATATGATTTAGGCTATTTAAAGTATCTATATAGAAATTAAATTTCAAAATTTTAACATCTTTGACATAAGGATCAAAGAGTCGCAAAATTTGTAATTTTTATGGTCGATCAATACGAGATATTTTCTTGCTTAATATTGGTGTGAAAAAATTCAAGTCAATTGAATTTTTATTAGAAACTTCTTTATACTATTTTTTTAAAAAAATCTTATCACTATTTTTTGAAAAATATTTATTTTTAGCTATTCATTTTGTGCCTGTTTAGTGCACAAGAGAAAAATATTTAAAAAATATAAATTTTCATTTCTAAATATTTTAAGTGGTCTAGACCATATTAGGTATTGCTGATCATCGATTCGGAGACTTTATTTTTTATTAAACTCGTTTGCTGTAATTATTTTGTATAGGTTGAGAATTTTTCTTTTTTTTTTTTAAGGTTATTTTTTATATTTGTTTTTGTTTTTGAAAGGTTGGGTGTCCCGGAGGTAAGATTCACCTTAGTATATAAATATTGGTTGGAAGTGTAAAAATTTTTGCATTAGTTTTTGTGCTTAATTTGTACGTTTATTCCACTTTCCACAGTTTGGGTTAATAATTAATTTTACGTGAAAGTGGACAACAAGAGTTCATGCATGGATAAGTTTTACGTAGGCCTCGTGATCTTTTATTATTATTATTATTATTATTATTATTATTATTTTTTTTTTGAGGGTACGTAAACTTCCAATAGTGGAAGTTTCATGTGCTGTGATGTGTTGTTTCCACTTTCTTTGCTTCATGTTTTAATTTCCAACTGAGAGCAAGAAATTTGTGAGTTTCGCGAACTTGTCTTCATTGCCAAATTTTATCGAAGTCGAAAGACTGATTTTTATGAAAGTCTATGACTTTCTCCGAGTCACGAATTCAACCTTTGAAATCCACAAAAACAAACAGATCAAGTGCCTTGCAATTGCTGTGCAGGTATGATATTGGTTTTGGATAAAATTTATGATTGTGGGTATAATTTTGATCTAAACTCGAACTTATTCCATTAATGGTTGGTTTTAATTTTATTCACTTTTCTTGCTGAGTTTAGATTAAAATTCAATATAAACACAGTCCAACTTATTGGCGAGCATCAAAAACTTGCACTAAATCAAAGTTCTAAGAAAGAAAGATCCATACAGAATCAGAATAATAACCATCAAGTGATATGCACAAAATCAAGGAAAAAGAAAATATAGTATATTGTTAGAATTTTGATTTCGAGTTTTAAAATACGTAGATCTTACACGCCCCGTGTCAAAAGATTTGCATATCCTTTTGGATTTTTAATATTAAAAGTAAAATAAAAACAGTTGACAAGATAAGTATGCAATCTTAGCCCTTCAAAAAAGATATGAAAGATTTACGCACCTTTATAATGTACATATAGTATTGCTCTTGTTTAAAACAAGAAAGATAAACTTCAAAAAAATTATGGCCCAGTGATTTTAGTGTATTTTCACTTTGCCACTTATTAGTTTCGAAAGTTGTACTAAACTATGCTATATGATTTAGCACATTTTTCACTTTGTTATCCTATGATTAAAACAAATACACTTTACTATCCTGTGATTTTTATTTTTTTAATTTCCTGTAAGAACTTTTTGTTAAACAAGATACCTCCCTATAGTTTTCAAAAAATTTTACTATAATTACTACCCTACCTATATAATGGAAAGTTATTTCAGTAAAATAAAATAAAAACGCAGGATATAATATTTTAAACCATAAGATGATAAAATAAAAATGCGATAAACCACGTGGGGGAAGATGATAAAATGAAAATGCGATAAACCAAACAGGGGATAGACTGAAGTTTACCCTGAAAACATAAGGTCTCACACCAATCATTTAGATCAATTAGGCATGCTGCAACTTTCGATAGAACACCAAGGGGGCGTTTGGTTTGGTGTAAATTGAATTGAAAAATTATTTTCAGTATGAAAAGTACTTTTTCGCTTGTTTGGTTCGACCTTAAAAACATTTTCCCATAAAAATAATTTTATGGATTTGACAAAAAAAAAAAAAATTAAAGTTTTCATTTTGAACTGGTTTTCAGCAGAAACAAAACTCAAGCTAAGTAAAATTTTTTTCATTCTTTTTTTTCCACCGTACCAAACAAATGTTGATGAAGAGCTACTTTTTCCTTTTTAAACAAACCAAGCACTATAAAATATAAAATTTTTTAATGTTTTTTCATGGAAAATTATTTTTTACGGTTTTACGGTGAACCAAACAGACCCTAAAAAGTTGCAGTCACCTAGAAGCCATGTGCAAAAGTTGTCATCACACAAGCTACATAATCTACTGGTACTATAGGACGCATACATAACTATTTTCCTCTTCAGAAACTACTTAGATTGAAAAGAAAATCGCCATACACAAAAATCCTACAGAGATTGAAAAAAAAGAAAATGAAAGTTACACATACAAAAGGAATCTAACATTTCCAGTATTTTTTTTCTTTTTTTTTTTTTTACCGCGGCATTGACCAAGTCCTTCCACTGAATCCTATACATTATTAGGTTACTGAAACCCTCAGTTTGAGCACACCCTTAAAAACATATCTCGCGAGCATTAAAGTGACAGAGTGATGAAAATAGGAAATTGTTTCTAAGCTAATTATTTTACTTGTAGAGTTTCGTGATCTGTTCGCGATATCTTTCAGCTACTTTGTCACGCCGTACTTTCATAGTTGGCGTCATTAAGCCGTTCTCAATCTGTTGTGGGGAAGATAGAGAAGTTAAGCGTATTTTTCCAGAAAAGGTTAACAGGTCTACAAGTAAGAGAGGAGGAATTTGGTGAAATTTACCGTAAATGGTTCGTCCAGTATCAGTATAGGTCCGATTTGGAAAGTGCAACCAGAAGTCCTGTAGTTAGATAAATAGAAGTTACTTGTTTTATAATTAAATTTTGTAAAACATTTACTAATGATTTAAAACCCAGAACCATTTACGATCTGGAAATATTATAGTATCATGGGTCACTAGTTCAACCAATGATTCAACCACTGGGTTGAATGACGTCAGTGGTTAACTACTGGTTTAATTATTTTGCATTTTTTGAAAACCCTAAAGTTGAAATAAGCCCATACTACAAAAAAAGAGGGAAAAAGGGAAAGGCAAAAGAAGAATTAGAGTGAGGCTTACCAAGTTCTGATTTCATCATATAGTAAGTTCATCATTTTATCTTTGCTGAGGTCCGTCGCATCATCATCGATGGCCCTCATTCTTGCTGCTGCTGATACTTCATCTTTGTTTGGAACAACAAGAGCACCTAAGCGTCGTTGGTCCTAACATAAAACAATTGACCAACTTAAGGCAACCGATATACTTGGTAAATTAAAATCATCATGAGTAGAAAGGGAAATATACAAATATAGGATAAGAAATGTGTTAAGTCAAAGAAGATGCTTATATAGGAATATACAAATACTGGATAAGAAATGGGCAAGTCAAAGAAGATGCTTATAAAGGAATATACAAATGGAGGATAAGAAATGGGCAAGTCAAAGAAGATGCTTATAAAGGTTAAAAGGGTTTAAAGTTTTAAATCCTTTCACCTGACCAATAACCACAATCTGCTGAATTAAACTACTTCTCAGGGCAGCTTCCTCAAGCTCTGCAGGTTCAACATTTTCACCTACAAGTTTTCCAGATTAGAGCCAGTTTAATATTGACACAACTGAAACAAGACACTACAGCTATTTGTGTGATATTTGCTTCTCAGTTTCCAATGGGTAATTCCCGACTATAACCTCTGTACTTAAAAGAAGATTACACCAGTCACATTGAGCTGTGCAATGACTATAAAAGCACAAGCCCCCTGTGATATAGCACATTTGCACTTTACAACCTGTGTGAAGCATACCACTCATCACAATGGTGAACCAACGGTGCAATCATCACACCGGCCCTAAATTATTGTCTTCGAACCTTAAACCTTTTCCTCAAGTTAAATTTATGCTATAAACGAGAAGAATTCAAAAATATTGTTGCTCAATAACCTGTGCTAAGAACAATAGTATCCTTCACACGTCCTTCGAGAACAAGCATTCCCCCACAGTTACGGCTACGCCCTCTAGCATGACTTGGGACAAGCCAACCTATATCACCAGTGTTGAACCAGCCATCTTCATCCAAAGCTGCATTTGTAGCAGATGGATTCTGTTGAAAGTGAAATACATAAGAGAAGGCAACAAAAGGGCTTAAGATAAGAGTATGATGATTTTGTAGAGTCTGACAATTTTGTAACAACAAAATCTATCTCCCATCCTCCCTCCCTCCCTCCCTCCAAGGCATAAAGAAGGCGCTTAAGATAGATTTTGATAATTTTGTAGAGTTTGATGATTTTGCAATAACAAAATCTCTCTCCCTCGAAGGGCACTTCCAAGGTAGATTTGGTGATTTTACAATAACATTCTCTCTCTCTCTCTCTCTCTCTCTCTCTCTTCAATAACTCATAGAGAAAATTAATTGGTGACGTAATAAGTTCATAATCATAATTCCATCAGTATAAACACCAATTTAGTTCGTTTGTATTTACATACAACAGATTCCTCAAGAAACACAAGTTAGATATTAAATTACATATCAGGACAATCATAAGCATCTTCTATGGGTCGTTCCTTGCTGAACACCACTTCTGTAGACCTTAAACTTTCATAGATACTTCTTTTCTGAAGGCAACTTTACACTATTGACATTGACTTCTATTGAAGTGAAGAAGTCAAAAAATAAGATTCACTACATAGATTATTAAGATGATCTTAAGCTCACCAACTGCGGATGAGACAAAACCAGATAACTAGGATATGTAGTACTGGAAGCAAATATGATTAAAGATTGACTAAAATGATGTTAATGAATAAGGGTAATAATCATTCAAAAATATTCAGCTTCAGGGAATTACTTTAAATTGGCATCAGCCGAGATGAATACCTTATAGTAACCTTTCATCACCTGCGGCCCTTTAGCTTTGACTGTCCCTTTTGAACCATTTGGGAGCACTTTACCTGATTCTATGTCCACGATCTTGATTTCTGTGTACTTCAGAGGGTGCCCAACTGTGCCAAGAACCTTCACCAGTCATAATATTTGCACATTATTTTTCATAGATACCATACTTAGTTTCTTAGTAAAATCAGGTTTTGCTTAATTTACATTGAGTGCTGGATGGCGGACAGCTAGCACTGGAGAAGTCTCTGTTAGGCCATAACCGTTTTGCACCTTCACACCAATTGCCTGAAAGAGCCAAACATATACAAACCCAACAAGCTATTCAGAAAGGTTCCCTACAAAATTATCAATTTACACATAAATTTATATCCTAGATATATCAGGGGCTTCACTTTTCACATTTGCCCTTAAAACCTAATTTCTTACATTTATGACCATGTACTTTACAAAATACCCCTCCCTAGAATGTTGTCTTCAGTACCAAACCAATTCCTCCACATGAATGAGATGATTTACAAATTTAAGAAGAAAAAAAGGTAGTTAAAAACTGCACTTTTAAGAGACATGCATAAAAACTCAGATTTCACAGGGTTTATATGTTAATAGATGGTCTTGTAGGTAATATATGCAAATGCCCCAAAACCATAGATAGAATGACATGCAGTCATCTAAAATTCTAACCTCAAAAAATCTGTCAATGTACATCGCAAGACTTCCACCACCACTCAAACCAGCCTGCAATTATTCAAACAAAGCTCTACAATTTATACAGATACTGGCAATATATAAAATAAACATTTCTATTGCAGAAAAAGATGATAAAATAAATCCACTAAGTCTTTCTATCACAGAAAAAGATAACAAAGTAAAATTATGATAGCTCTCTCAGCAAAATTCTGGCTTAAATTGTACCTTCGATATTCCAATAGCAGAGTGAATTTTATTGTAGACTAACTTCTTTCCCAGGTAATGCAAAGGCAATAAAAGCGTGGATATAATTCTTGCCCACAACCAGTCTATCATAGCAGCAAAAAATGAAGGCTGGATAGGACTTTTGGTTAAGACTTTTCCCTTCCCAAGAATATTTCATGCAAGGAAAGGAAAATACAAAAGGTGTCAGGAAGAAAATTATATTTGGTGAACCAATACAAATTACATATGTCCAAACCTCATAAATTCTCTTAGCCTCCATGTATAACAAACTAATCTTGATTAATGTAAGTGCAATGAACTTCCGAGCAGCAGAGCTTGCATAAATTTGCTTATGTATCGAACTGCAGGAAGCAAAAAAAGTTTTTAAAAAATTAGTAACTACAATCAAGGCAAAGGTTGCAAATTTTGCATATTTCATAGATAACATATCTACTTGTCCTAGACGCTAGCCAGGAGAGTAAGTTAATAATATTTTGAAGTTAGCAACTAACTGACTATTCTACATGTATACTGCAGTCAACTTGATGGCAAGAGATTATCAGAAGAAACTTATTAAACGTAAACAAAATGAGACCATAGTGAAAATAATAAGTCAGCAACCCACATGACTCTGCCTTCTCGATGTTATTGGGACATCATGAACTTTCCAAATTTTCACATGCTAATGAGAATCACCCAGTTCACATGAACATAATATTGTGAAGTTCCGAAGCACAATAGCTGACCTGTACAGTGTTTCATAAACCAAAGGAACTGATACAAGGTAGTGAGGTTGATACCGCTGCAAATCTTCCTATCAGAAAATAGGAAAGTCAGATAGATGAAGCAATCAATGCTTTTCTGTAGTTGATCTGAACCAAGGAATAACAAGAAAATAATACAATACTTGGAAGAAGCCAGCTTCTACTTTCAAAACAAATGATCTTAGATCACAATATTAAATCTCATTCACATATCAAGTCTAAAAGTAAAGCAAATCAAAATTTCCAGCAAAATAAGGCTGAATTGCAGAAAACCACTCTGAAATGCTGAAAATAGCTCCATTTGCTCTTTTCTTCATGTAATACAAAAACCTATATGTAATCCCCTCAATGCTCAAGTGTAGACACCTAACCTCTTCCCGTTAATCAAGAATTCTTCGGTACATAGAATATGATCTGAAATGATAATTATTCCATCATTGTCTAAACATTTGAAGGGTTAGATGTAAGATTTTTATATTTCAGGGGAAAACAAGCAAGTAGCACTATTTGTATGCTGGGGTTTTTGCATTTTATCCACAAAAGAGATATAAGGCGTACCTTCAAATACCTCACATTTGTGTAAACTTGCTCGATGCCATGTGTGAATGTGAAATACTCCGCAGCTCGTTCATATGAATGCCAAGATGGAAGCATGCTTAGGAACCTGTCTCCAGGCTCTGCAGGAACAATGTCCCATAGGTTCTCTATCTACAATCAAAGATCACAAAAACACAGAGAAAGAACAGATTGACAATTCTTGTTGAAGGAAAAAGAAGGTACAACAAGTAATTATACAAGCAAGTATCAAAAACAGTTTTCCAAATTATTCTTAGGACATTTCCATGTAAAGAAATAAATTTGAAGCTCAATAAGAAAGTATGTTTAATTCTCTGAACCTAAATTTAAGTAGGTAGCATTGTTAGATGAAAACTGCTTGTGTAGTAATGCACTACTGTTGCAAAATAGTAATTGAGATCATCAGCAAGGAACAGATGGATTTTCTGCAAAAAGAACTCAACATGATTGGTTAAGATCCATGGAGATTCAATCTTAAATTTCTTAACTTGTAGAAATTCAATTAATTTAGAAGTATATATTGAATATCTGTAACCAAACCTGATGCAAGAGATTTCGATGTGTAAGCAATACACCTTTTGGCATGCCGCTTGTTCCGCTTGTATACATCACAGTTGCAACATCTTCAGAATTGATGGTTTCAAACGAATAATGTTGGCCTATAAAATTAGCCATTCAGTTCATCTACACATGAAGTGCTTCAAAATGTAAGTAGATGCTGTATGTGCTGTAAATAAAAGGCCATAATTCAGACGAATAAAAAAGCCTAAGGCACTACCTTTCCTTTTGTTATAGACTTCTAATTGAATTATTTTTTCCATCTAACTATAGATACTATAATGGTTGCATCCCGTATTTCAACCCATGCTTTTAATTGGAGTTTTTCATTTCATTGACAGCTAGTTAAGTCGAATGACAGGACTCCAAACTTCGAAGATCATCCTACTTGTAAGTTGCAACATAAAGAAGCAGTCTTCCTAATATCATAAAATAATCCTATAGATGAACTGGAAAGTTCAAAAGGCGCGTTTGGCTCGTGCTATCCTGCCAAGATTACTGAAAATCTTGCAAAACTCTTTTCAAATTATTGTGTTTGGTTCATCTCGCATGTTGTCTTGTCAGTAATGCAGGATTACTATTAGCACAAGAGTAGCCCAAAAAAATTACTGGGGAGGGAGTTTAGGTATTTTGCATTGTTGATTGCGGATAACCCTGCAACTTACAAAAAATTCCAAAGTTAACCCTCCATGCCCCCAATTGCCTCAAATTTAAAATTATTCAAAATTCAAATTTGAATTTGAAATTTGAATTCAAAAACTGAATTTGAAATTTGATTTCGAATCCCAAATCAGAATTTGAATATGAAATTCGAATTCAAAATCAAAATTTGAATTTGAACCCTGAATTGGAAATGTGAACATGATTCAAAATTCAAATTCAAAATCTGAACTTGAAATTAGAATTTGAATTCAAAATCAAAATTTGAATTTAAAATGCAAACTAAAAAACAATATTGGAATTTAAAATGCAAACTCAAAATCAAAATTTGAATTTAAAATGCAAACTCAAAATCAAAATTTGAATTTAAAATGCAAACTCAAAATCAAAATTTAAATTTAAACAATATTTAATCTTAAATTTAAAATCTGAATTTAAATTTGAATATGAGTGCAAGGGTATTTTTGGAGTAGCATAAACTTTACTTTAGAATTACTGAAATCAATAAGATGAATCAAATGTTGTGATCTTACATGTGTAGTAATCCGCCATTATATTACTGCACCGAACCAAACCCAGCAATCAACCATTAGTAGCAATTTGATTCACAGAAATCAGATTTCTGGTTATGTTAATATAACCAGGAATGTTGCAAAGCACGAACCAATCAGATCTGTTGTCCTATTTTGTGTTTCAATACAATATTATGGAGATATTGTTTACTGGGAGGGTGTTTTGGCTATTTGGAAATCAATGTCCAAGATATTGGTTACTAGGGGGTGTTTTTGGCTATTTTGAAACCAACATCAGATGTTTTATAATCTCAGGCTTAACACATATCGCAATATTAATGCGTATACTTCTTCTCTTTTGGAAATTAAATTAATGCTACATAAGAAATTGTAGGATGTTAAAGCTCTAGGATTTGATGCTTAAGCAGTATCAAAAGATTAAGCTATAATTTGAAGATTTTTAGTTATCTATAAAATGAATTAGGAAAAGTTGATGCCTGATCAATATAAGTGCTTCTCCCTCTCACTGTAATCTAGAACTTCTATGCGGAAAGATATTAATAAACTATATAATGATTGCACCCTAGTAACAGCTAGTAATAGGTGTCTGAAAACAGAACGAGGAAGCTTCATTTCTATTGAGGGAGTAAACCACTATATCCATCATCTTCCAGCCTGAACATTCAAGCTGATCATCTATTACAATGTTAGTAACTAAGCTTGTTCTTTTACAGATATCTGTTTACATGCAAATGCAGCAGAGCCATTTCAAGTGTAACTTGATGGTGGATTCGGAAATTCACTGACGAGCAATTAAAAATAGCTAAAAATGTGCAGATCTTACCTGAATTTTAATTTGTTTTGAAATGGATACATGTATTTTTGTATTCACTGCCTAACTTTCCATTGTTAATTTTTTGTTTTGAAATGGATACCTGTACTTTTGTAATTCACTGCCTAACCTTACATTGATTTTAGGGCTTTTTTTTGCATTTGGCCCCATCAAAATATATTTTTTTACAAATAGCCCCATCAAAATTTATAATTACAAATTTGGCGCTATCCCCGCCACATAGGCTCCAGATCAGCGCCATGATTTTAAGTTGAACACGGTGAACCATTCACTGTGTTTGAACACGGTGAATGGTTCACCGTGTTCCAAACCTATATTCCCCCCCTTTCCCCTTTTCAATACTTATATTTTTTCGTAATACAATACATATATACTATATTTTTCCCAAACACGGTGAACCATTCACCGTGTCTAAACATGGTGAATGGTTCACCATATCTAAACATGGTGAATGGTTCACCGTGTTCAACTTAACAAATTGGCCCCAACCCCGCTCACGTGGCACTGACGTGGCGCTTGCGTGGCACTGACGTGGCGCTTGCGTGGCAGGACTAGAGCCATTTTTGCAAATATAAATTTGCCGGGGCTATTTTTAAAATAAATTTTTTTTAGGGGGCCAAATGCAAAAAAAGCCCTTGAGTTTAACTAAAGAAAATTCCATCAATTTCCATTATGACTAAACAGTTTCCATCAAAAAAATATCAAAGAATGTTCTATTAGGTTATTGAATATTGTGGTTAAAATTTTTAAAATACCATTACGTAGAAAATTACAGGTAATTAAATCGAACTTACTAGAAGGTTAGGTAGTAAAATCAAAATTTTTCAAGTTCTGTGAGAATTTAAGGTTAGTTATGCATGTTTTAACCTAAAAATTGGAGAGACGCTTTCCATGCATACTTTCTCATAAAATGTAACGGATTATTACCTTCTTTGCAAGATTGGAGCAATGCATCGCGGCTTTCCTGCCCTAGTTTTATGATTTCTCTATAGTCATATAAGGGTATGTCCTTTATTGATTTGCTATTTAGGCTTGATTTCTCACCCCAAAGTAGAACAACAAATCTTACATCTACCCTCGGAATGAATGATTCTGCAAGCCTGTTAAAAAATTGTGGACTATCCACCACAAGTGCAACGCTGCAAAAACGAGCATAAATGAAAGAGAATAAGTCATCGCAGAATTGTAAGTCACAACAGGAAAAGAAGACAGCAGCTTTCAACATGAATGATGGTTTGGACACACCATTCACACAAACACTGGCAGCATGATTAATTATTTATAGCATATAATTGGAACCAAAATTTAAAAAAACAAAATAAGGGCACTGAACTAGTAGTGAATTCATGAAGTCAAAGAGAAGAAGAAAAGATAAATAAAGTATTCAGAAAGACTGAAGATAAGACTACAATGCTCATAGGGACCCAAGACGCATGCAATGCAACACTTAAATACATATATAGTGATTTGTCTTATACTGACAAAATCAACAGCCCCCTGACGCCACCAAAGCGCAAAAATTGATAAAACTTCAGAAGTCGAGCAACATATAATACACATAAGGATTTCTTACACATCTTTACATAACATAAAGGAAACAAGAAGTTCTAGACGATCTCCGCTACCCACAAAAGAACCATCATAATTTTTCTTTTCTTTTTTTTTTTGGGCGGGGGAAGAGGGGGTGGGGGTGTGTTTTTGGGCAAGACAAATGTTCAAGATATTATACCTTCTCCAACATCCATGTTGATATATGTAACTCATCGGAGCAGTTAAGAGGCAAAATATAATGTACGAAAATTGTAGCAAAGGAAACTCACCTGTCAGAATGGTTGTATATTTGCATCAATTCTTCGTCGGAAGATCTTGTGCCTCGAACAACATTGATTGCACCAGTAGCCATAATTCCTGCAAGACAACTGGCCCAAAATGTAATGCATGGAAAGCAGTAAAATAATAATAAATAAATCAAACATATAAATGCAACCTATCATTTTGCATGAGACAAAAAGAACAGCAACAGTGAAGGTTATATATAATGGAGCCTTCTTTTGCAAACTCCAAGTGGTTATTTCTTTCAGCTTGGAGCCTTGATGAGAAGTCATATGTATTCACTTCATATTACCATGGAAAAATAAAAATAACAAAGATTCCACTGGACCTGCCATTATTTAGACTGAGCGTGTCAAATTCGTGGTACTGCTGTTAATGCAAATTTAATCGCGTGAGAGAGAGAGAGGGTGAGGGAGACCTAGATTTTGCACCCCAGCTAGTAGATGGCAAGAACAATTTGATAGGTCATATTTTCCTCTAAATGCTTCCTAGTCATCAAAAGAATCAGAATGGGGAGGAAAGACAACGAGGACCATCAGGCCTAGTTTAATGACCCATGTTAGGGTCAAATTCTGTCAGAATAACATGATCTAAAATTCTGAAGGAAAGGGGAATTAGGTGTGCAAGTAAGAATTACTTCTATTGAAGAGTTTGTTTGAACTAATATGAGTGGCAAGATGAAATTACTTTGAAGCGCAGTATGCATTCTGCTGCAGGGAAATCCTCAACTTCCTATGTCTCATATCTTCATCCAACATAGGAAAACAATTGGAGCCTAAGAATTATCAATTTTTTTCACATCTGTCTCTTACCCTGGTTTGGTGAAGAGTCATCGTATAGATGTGGCAATTTATCTTCATATTTCCTTTCCAAGATTTGTTCTTTATATATTACTTTCCTATTTACTACATAAACATAATTATGAGTTGAAGTAAATTAAAATTTGGACACATATAATGTGACAGGATATGCTCCATATATGCTATCCCTTGGCAGGGTACATAAATGCAGCCTCCTTTTAAGATATTAATATTCATAAAGGCTAACAGTATTCAAAAGCAAGTCCCGTGCAGGAAAAAAAAAAAAAAGCCCATATTAATTTTTAAATTTTCTCAAAAGAAAAAAACCTTTATCTAATCACTTCACATCAGTAAGACCTATGAGTGTTGACAGTACATAAACAATTCTTGATATACCTTGATCGGCAACCAGCCACCTGCATGAATTGTCAGCAAAAAGCGCCAACTTTTCATCTGGAATAACTCCTGCTACTCTTAAACCTTCAGAGAAGTTCAAAATTTCTTGTTCAAGCTGTGATTGGAGGAAAGAATTTGACATTTCAGAAACATTATTACTCCAGTAAATCCTGATAATTTACTCATTTATCAAGAAAATCAAAACTTAAATCGAGCCTACTTTTCCTATTATCTGGTATGGTTTCAAGAATCCTAAATAAATTTGAGAATGCATTCAGTCATCCATAGAGCATCAACATAATCTTTAGAAAATTAGATAATAACGTGGACTAGCACTTTTGCAAGAATAAACCAGCTAGCAGGTTGAATGCCATGTGAGTGACTGCTTGCAATTTTGTTGGAGTTCGAAGAAAAGAGAGATCAGTGCTTCCTCACTTGAAAGTTGAATGCAAAGCAACGTGAAGTCATGTTAACATGCATGATGGGAAAAATTAATTAACTAACAAGATAAAAATGGTTATCAACAATTCTTTTATTTGAAAAAATAATAAAAGAATTAATTCAACTCGTCCTTTCTTTACTTCTTCATGAAGGAAATGATATCTTGTATCTATATGTTTACTTCTCCCATGATGCACTGGATTTTTAGATAGCTCAATTGTTGATTTATTATAGATAAATATCGGGGTAGGAGAATTTTGAATATAAACCTAATTCTTGTAATAAGATTTTTAATCATATTTCTTCACAAACTTCACATGTTGATAAGGTTACAATTTGCCATTTCTTTGAACTCTACGTAAAAGCTATAGAACCCATAAAGAAAACATATCCCGTAGTGCTTTTTCTTTCATCTTGATCTCTGACCCAATCAATATCTGTATATCCAATTAATTTCAACTCTTTTGAATTTGTAAAGTATAACCCATGACCAATGGTACCATTATATATCTTAAAATCCGTTTTACAACTTGCCAGTGCGATTCCATTGGATCATCCATATATCGGCTGATTAATCTGACTCCATACGTGATATCTAATCTACTCATTGTTAAATAGTGAAGACTTCCTAGTAGGCTTTTAAGCATAGTAGAATTAATTTTCTTTCTTGAATCACTAATAAATTTCACATTGCCACCAACATTAGTTTCTTACTTCTACACATATAATTTGAAGCATCGGAATCCAGAAACCATACATATTGTGGACCTTTAACTTCGGCTCAACATGCAAGTAGTAGTGAAGTTTCTACAACTTTATCTTCTAAAGTACTCGATGTAGTAATTATTCCTTCAGTATTTTTATACCAGCAATAGTTGCTACAGTGACCATATTTTTTACAATTATAACATTGGGTGTTGGAACTTGCCCCACCATAAGACCCTGGATGATTGTTATTACGTCTGCCTTTTTTTGGTCCATATTCATGTCGTGAATTGGTGACCACTGTTGTTGCTACTTTGTCGATTATTGTTATATCTCTTTTGATTCTTATATTTATTATAATTATTTTCTCCACGATTCTTGCCTTCCCTATTTATTAAGTTTCAATTTTGACTTGAGAGCTTGCTCAGTCGACTTATTTTCAGGACTTCAGATACCTTTTGTAGTATTTGCTTATCTGCTTGGAAGGGATCCTGTCAATTGGTTGATAGAAAGAATACTAACATCTTTTGACTCTTCTATGATGACAACAATATGCTCAAATTTTGATGTGAGGCCGTGAGGGAACGAAGAACCTTTTCTACAACTCGTTCATCATCAAGTTGTTCTTCATTTCGCTTCATTTGTTTTACAATAACCAAAAATGCAAGAAATATGGTCTGCAACACTTTCGGACTCCTTTATTCGGATTGCTTCAAATTCTGCTTGAAGCTTTTGAAGACAAATTTGCTTCACTTCATCATCTCCTTTAAAGACGGCGGCAAGAATATCCCATGCTGCTTTGCTCGAAGTTGCTTCCGCAATTTTCTCGAACGACGACTTTTCTACGGCTTGGTAAAGATAGAAGAGGGCCTTTTTGTCCTTCTTTCTTGCATCCTTCAAATCATTTCGTCGGGCTATGTGTATTCTTGGTACCCAGTTTTAACTAATTCCCAAAGATCTTGAGAACCAAGAAGTTCTTTCATTTGAATGCACCAATTCTCGTAATTGTCTTTTAATAGTTTTGGGATTCGGGTTTGGAGAAGTTGATTGGCCATTTTTTTTGACAAAATTTCTTTCTAGCAACCTTTCTCTCAGAGATGGAGCCATGTATAGATCCAAAAGGGCCATGGTCCCCCTCAACTTTTCGATATTTACTTTATAGTCCGTTGGTAGCTTATAAATTTTTAGTTAATTTTTAAAATATATGGGCCTATCTTGTAAAAAGTTTTTAGTGCTAATATAGAGCCCTCTCTCTTCTTAGATGTTTTACAGGTGAAAATATACTAAGAACCTCTTAATTATAGTGTATTTTGAAATAAGCCCTTTCAACTTTAAATATTTTATTTACTTAACTTTCTAATTATTTTTTATGAGCTAATTTATTTAACTAAATAAAATAGTATGCTAAATTTAATAGCTCTGTTAGATATTAGCCATTGGTTGTTATTATTTTATTAACAAAAATTAAAAAAATTAAATTCTAACTAAATTACTATTAGATTTAGTAAAATTCTTAAGTTATTTGAATGGAATAATGCAAATAAAATAATTAGAAGTTAAGCGAGTGTAAATTAAAGAAATAAATTTAATATTTTTCAGCATTAATTATCTAATCACTAAATTTTTTTATTAAAAATTTGAGTAGTTAAAATCTTATTTATCTGCTAAAATTTTTATTTGTACATATTTTGGCCCCCCTTGTGATTGAATCCTGGCTTCGTCCCTGCTTTCTCTGATACCAAATGTTGATGGGTTTAAACTATATTAAAACTGGAACAACCAAATTTATTTAAATATGATTGAACTTAAATACAATTTGATCCAAACAACACAACAAATTACATGCCCTCTATTTATAGAGCATGAAACTACGCAATTTTTCACGAAAATAGACATCCCTTCGCTAAAGGTGTAACGACCCAGCCCACTAGCAACAATAACTCGTTGGGCCCAACAACCGGCCCAAAATGCTTAAGCCCAGTTATTATTACTAGTGTCTAAGTCTCTTATAAACTCAATGACAACCCCATTCCCATCCGATGTGGGACTATTGGGGTGTCACAGACTCCCCCCGTTAAGGCCCTGACGTCCTCGTCAGTCCAATCACACACACAGCCCAAGATCACCAGACGATGTGAGACTCGTCTCGCTAGCCCGTCATCCAGACCCTGGCTCAGCCGAAACTCGCCACACATGTCCAGCTGGTGAACCGGCTCTGATACCAAATGTAACGCCCCAACTTCCCAGGGGGTCACCCATCCTAGGACTACTCCCGTCCTAGCACGCTTAACTCTCTTAACCTCTTGGGTCTAGCTACCACCCAAAATGCTTAAGCCGGGTTAAGAGTTTAGCCCTATTATATCTTATATATAGGACTATCTGGGGTCTCACAAAAGGACATAACCCTAAACTAAAAGACACAACCTTACAAAGGGACATGTCCTTTCATAAGGTACACAACCTTTCAACAAAAGAACCAAATATTAAACTAATAAACAAGCTTATAATTTAACAACATGAGGACAAGAATGATGATCGTGAGTGCAAAGGCAATTAATACCAACAATTGTGGAAGATAGAAAAAGTATACAAGTGGATTATGACAAATTGTTTACAACCCGGTGCCATATACTACCAGTGTGCCAAACCACTTGCTTGCCTTCTAGTGAAGAGCCTCATTCAAAACCTTTCATAACAAAAATAACAGATGTGCGTCCTTATATTGTTCGCTTCATTTTAGTCCCATAATTCTGTGATAAGTTACAAATAAGTTCCATGCTTACAAATTCAAAATGAGCTTATTACTGAAAAAGGCAGCTAACCGTTTTTTTTTTTTTTTTGCTCGAACATTCATTTTGCTTCTTGCATATGCAAATACTAAATTATCAATCTTATTCTAACTTGATCTTAGTTCTGTTTGCATGATTAACAACACTCGTATTAACATGCCATTTTGTTTAGGCATCAAGTCAAAATCAAAAAAGGAACAACAAAGAGAAGAACAGCTCCAAGTTCAAAGATCATATATACAGCTTGAATGTGTGAGAAATTCTGTGTGAAGATTAAGAGATACGAATATCAAACTAATAAATTTTGATGGCTAAAAGAAGTAGTCAATATAATCTTCACCTGCTTATAAGTTAATTGTGATGGAGGATCATGATAAGGATCCACCAATGCAACCCGATCGCCATATTTTTCTGCTGACGATCTCCAGATATCTGGAACTGCCTTCCACTCATGTGAGGTCAGATCATTCCCACCAGGCAATAGCGCACTATCCAAGAACGGGGAGTGCCTCCTCCTTACTTGGAATTCGACCTACAATTCAAATTTCAAGGTGTTTCTTCTTTTTCTTAGCGTGCAACTACTTGAAACAGATCTCGCAAGCATGACGGGCAAAGAGGCATAAAATCAAAATGATCCACCTCTGTAGCAGAAAAACTAATTACTTAAATTCAAAAAATCATAACATATGTTTTGCTTCTAAAATGCATAATGATATGAAATGGCCAAAGAAAGCATGATAATGGATAAGCAGCCCAAAGAAATCAAACTCATTCAACTCCAAGGAAGAGGAAACCCTATAATTCAAATTTGGGGCAATTGCTTATATACCCCTGAAAAATTCCCGACTTTCTGATTTACCCCTCTTAAAAGGCTAATATTGAAAATATCCTTTTTACGTTCCAACCTATTTCAAATATACCCCTAGAGTTAAAATCTGTTAATTAACTCTGTTATCTGTATAAAATTACTATTTTGCCCTTTCAAATATACCCTTCACCATCACCGACTTTTCTTATTTGCCCTTAAAGTCAGGGGCACAAAAAGTATTTTGACTTTTGGTCTTTTCAAATATACCCCTCTACCGTCACCAGCATTTCTTATTTGCCCTTAAGTTAAAGGCAAAATTGGTATTTTAATTTTTTTTAACTATGGTAGATATTTAACTCACATTTAATCCAAGTTAACTTAACAGGAGATAACTGCAGGGGTATTTTGCAATAACGGTAGAACATATGAGGGGTATTTTAGAAAGAAAAAAAAATAGGGATAAATCGGATATTTTCAAACGTATGAGGGGTATATAGGTAATTATCCCTTCAAATTTTGAATGTAGTCCAACATATTTTCCTTCTCAATCTAACTAATTAGCAACATGAGACACAAGCATGATTATGAATCAAGGACATAAAGTAAAAATGATTCACCTCCAAATAACATAAAATCCTATATTCAAATTGAAAAGCTTAATTATTGGTAAAAATACAATAATAATACAATAAAATCAAAATGACGCCTCTACCTATATATAATTCAAATCAAGCTTGTTACATCTCAATCAAGCATAATTAATGGTAAAAATACAATAATAGACAACATGTAACATCTCAATCAAGCATAATTGTTGGTAAAGCTACAATAAAATCAAAATGACGCCTCTACCTATATATAATTCAAATTTAATAACCTAGTACGAAATGTTTTCCTTCTCCATCTAAAAACTAACAACATGAAACAGCTCAACAAAGCGTAATTATTATGGATAAGAGGCATCATAACGAAATCAAACTTAACCCCAAGCAGCAAAATGCCCTATTACTCAAATCCAAAACCCTAGAGTAGATCAATAGAGTATAACTCTCGATAAGAGACATAAAGGAAATCAAAATGCTTCACCTGACCCGAATTTCCAAATTGAAAACCGTAGTACAATATTAGCTCAACGAAGCATGATTACCAACACAGGGCACAAATAAGTCAAAACAATTCGCAGTTAAGCAGCAAAAACCCCATATTTCATATCCAAACCCTTGTACGATACGTTTAACTTAATCTAAACAATCAACAAACAAGAATCAACTCAATCAAGCTTGAATATAGAAAAGAGGCCAAAAACAGAAACAACGTGACTCACCTTTAAGCAGCACAAAACCCTAGCTCCCCGATCGGGGCGGATCGAAAGGCCACCCCTTCGTCTCAATCGGCATACTCCGGAGCCTCCGATCAACGGCGTTCCGCGGCGATCGAGGCCACATAGAACGGGCCTAGATTGGACACAAAATGCTGCTTGAATCATACCTGTACTCGATCGCCGATCCCTCCCCCCAGTGAATCCGATCTGAGGAAGCAGAACAGGAGAGAGAGAGAGTGTGTATGTATAGTATGGAGAGAGAGAGAGAGAGCGAGAGAGAGAGAGAGAGAGGGTGGGGGAGAGGGAAATGGCCTCGAGGGCTCCGTTGCGTTGTGGGGGAGGGGGAGGAGGGGGGGAGAAGAGATCGATGGAGGAGACGACGACGACGACGACGACAATGTACTAGTCGCAGCTTAAGCGTGGAAACTGTTGTTGCTTGCACCGGGTGTATCAAAATATTTCACCCACAATTTTTTTGCCGGACTTTTTTCATATTTAGCCCCCCTCAAAAAAGAAAATTTGATAAATGGCCCTTGCAAATTTATATTTGCATATATGATCCTTTTCTTGCCACACTAGTGCCACATTGGCAATTTTAAGTTGAATACGGTGATTGAATCAACGTGTTTATATTCACACTTTAGTTTTTTTTTTTTTTTTTTTTTTTTTTTTTTTTTTTTTTTTTTTACTTACTAAGGCTAAGAACAATAAAAAATATAAAAAAAATACGGTAATTGAATCACTATGTTCAACTTAAAAATGCTACCTAGGCGCTGGCATGATAGGAAGAGGACTATTTATACAAATATAAATTTGTTAAGGCTATTTATAAAAAAAAAAAGTTTTGAGGGGGCTAAGAAAAAAAAAGCCTATTTTTTATTTTTCCTTGGGGGGAATTTAGGGACAGGGATGCAAAAAAATCAGAATTGATGGAGCTCTCATCTTTGAATAGAAAAGTAAGTAGAGGCAAAAAATAAATAAAAAATAATTTGTTCTAAAATTATTCTGATATACTAAGAAATGAAGTGAGAGACGAAAAGCTATTTTCTTTTTTTGATATGCCTCGCTTCAGTGAAATACTATTTTCTTCTTTCGATATGTTTCGCTCCAGAGAAATTTCGCTTCTGTGGTGAAACGATAATTAGAGGTAAAAATTAAGGTAAAAATTGTTGAAAGCAGAATTTAATTTTGATTATATATATTGCCTATCTGAGGAAGAGACACCAATAGATTGGCCTAGAAATTGACGATTTTTTTTAAAAAAAAAATTCAGAGGAGTGAGTACAGTTATGATGAAATTTTTACTAAGTAATTTGTTAATTTCGCTTTTCAAATGAATTTGGCTACATTAGATAGTAGCCATAGGGCCCCAAGATGGAAAAAATATCTCACATCTTGTTTCCCAATTTGAGGTGGTCTTTTGTGTAGCAGTTTGTCACGACTTAAAGATTTTCTCCGAGATTTTCCTTTCAACCCGTTAAGTCCGTGACAAGTTGCACTATATTATCTATATTTCAAGCCAATTAAATTTTTTTTTAAAAAAAAGTATTACACTTTTTTTAAAAAAATCATAATGAATATGTAAATCCTAAGACTTCGTTTGGTTCGGATATAAGAAAGAACTAGTCATACCGGGAATAAGTACAAGTATGAGTTTTCGTAAAAACAAGGATATTTTTTTGTTTGGATGAAAATGTGAGTATAAGCTAGAACTAGAAAAATTGTGTTTGGATGGTTATTGGGAATAAGAGAAATAGTTCATGGTTATAAATAGAAAATAATGATATTACCCCTCTCATTATATTTGAATTTAAATTTTAAAAATTAAAATTTTAAATTTTAAATTTTAAATTTGAAATTAAAATTTTAAATTTTAATTTTAAAAATTTTAATTTTAAATATCAAATATTAAATTTAAGATCAAATTTAAATTTGAAAGATATAAAATATCAAATTTAAAATTTAAAAATTAAAAATATCAAATTAAAAATTTAAACTTTAAAATTTATAAATTTTAGTTTTGAAATTATAAATTTTAAATTTTATAAATTTAAATTATAATTTAAAATAAATATATATCTCTCTCTCTCTCTACCAGGTGGGGGTGGGAACAACTTGTTCCCACCCCTCCCATTCTTGTTTGGGTACAAGAGGGGGGAAAAGGGGGTTATCTTGATTGGTTAGGAATATGGTGACGTGGTGACACTGCCATATTCCTTTTTTTTTTTTCCTAAGATTTTAGACTTTACATATTGTATAAGTTTTTTTTTAATCTTATAAAACATATCTTACGTGCAAAGGCTTTTAAAATAAAATTGTAGAATACATCTTATGTGCAAAGACCTTTAAAATAGAATTGAAGACCAACCATCTTTAACGCAAGTGGCAAAGGGTATGGTGGTTGGGGGTCGTATCGGGAAGATTGAAAAACAAAAAATATAATGTTTATCTTAGATAAAAGATGTTTCTGAAAACCAAATATTGTAAAGTGGGGTGCATGTTAATATCCGACACTTTTTAAACAAAATATTGGCTTTTTCAAAGTTTTGAACATCCTGGGTTTTTTTTGTGTGTGCTAAAAGTTGATATTGACATCGTGCAGACAGAGATTGCAGCCCTTATGTCTGTGGCGGATCTGGCATCATTCTTTGTATGATCGTCCATCATGATTTGAGGCCTGATAATAGCAAGTATTTTACTTGTAAAGATTTGTTATCTGCTTGCAGTAACGGGCTGCTACTTTGTCTCTTCGAATTTTCATGGTCTGTGTCATTAAACCGTTCTCAATCTGAATTTGGAAAAATAGAATAAATAAGCTCAATAGAAACATTATGATTAGTAGATACAATAGTGCAAAGTAAAAAAAAGATTTAATATTTGCTAAAATTTACCGTAAAAGGTTCATCTCCTATTGAAATAGGTCCGATATGAAAAGTGCACTCAGAAGTCCTGGAATTAGATAAGAAGCAGTGAATTACTTTTACTGATGAACATAAACAAAATAAATTCGAATTCCATATTAGAGTTTTGAAAATTTTACCATATAATGATATAGAACATGCATAAAAAGACACATTGCTTTTAATTTGCAGTATAAAGATAGTAACTGCTAAATTTGAGTTTAGGGAAATTAAAAACATATTAAGCAATCAAAACATAAAGAAAGGTTACTATATATATATCTTTAATGAAGAGAAAATGATATTGCAGTAGTTATTTCAAACAAAATTTTGCCTAATGTTATGTACTTTGCACATTTCAAAAACAAGAATTCTTTGAAATAAAAGGAGGGAAAAAGGAAAACTCGATCATAACTAAATTTAGCATCTCATTATGTAGCAATTACCATACAAGAATGCTTAAGGGAGTGAGGCTTACCAAGTTCTGATTTCATCATATAGTAAACTCATCATTTTTTCTTTGCTAAGCTCTATTGTTTCGTCGCCGTTGGACATTTTTCGTGCAACTGCTAAAATTTCATCTTTGTTGGGAACAACAAGAGCTCCAAGACGACGTTGGTCCTGCATAAAACAAACGATCAATTAAAGTATCCAACTGAAGAAAACTACTTCTGGAGTCACTACTCGCAAAACTTGACGGCATGTATAACTGACTAATAGCAACACCCTGCTTTCCAGAAGGTCACCCATTTTAGAATTACTTTAGTCGTAGCACACTCGACTCTCTTAATTTATTAGGCCTAGCTATCTCCCAAAATATTATAACCTGATTAAGAGATTTAGCTTTATTATATTTATATATAGAACTATTCTAAATCCTATGGGTGTCACATTCCTCCCCACTTTAAGCCTTTCAAGCATACTTACAAGCACGAAGCGATGTGAGACTCATCTCGCTCGCCTTACCTGATCTTGTCATCTCGCTAGCCCTAGCCGATCTTGTAACTTATGGGGAGCCCCGCTCCACATACATGTAACGATCCGACACGCTAGCAATAATAACTCGTTGGACCCAAACCACCGGCCCAAAATGCTTAAGCTCAGTTACGAGTTTAATCGTATTATATTTTATATATAGGACTGCCTGGGGTCTCACAATCCCCCCTCCTTTAAGCCCTGACGTCCTCATTAGGCTCAGACTCACAAGTACCACGCGATGTGAGACTCGTCTCGCTAGCCTTGTACGACCCTAGCTCAGCCGAAACTCATCTCACACTTTTGGCTACTAATTGGCTCTGATACCAACTGTGACGCCCCAACTTCCCAGGGGTCACCCATCCTAGGACTACTCCCGTCCTAGCACGCCTAACTCTCTTAACCTCTTTGTAACGACCCAGCCCACTAGCAATAATAACTCGTTGGGCCCAACAACCGGCCCAAAATGCTTAAGCCCAATTATTATTAATAGTGTCTAAGTCATTTATAAATCCAATGACAACCCCATTCCCATCCGATGTGAGATTATTAGGGTGTCACAGACTCCCCCCGTTAAGGCCCTGACGTCCTCGTCAGTCCAATCACACACACAGCCCAAGATCACCAGGCGATGTGAGACTCGTCTCGCTAGCCCGTCATCCAGACCTTGGCTCAGCCGAGACTCGCCACACATGTCCAGCTGGTGAACCGGCTCTGATACCAAATGTAACGACCCAGCCCACTAGCAATAATAACTCGTTGGGCCCAACAACCGGCCCAAAATGCTTAAGCCCAGTTATTATTAATAGTGTCTAAGTCACTTATAAATCCAATGACAACACCATTCCCATCCGATGTGGGATTATTAGGGTGTCACACTCTTAGGCCTAGCCACAACTCAAAATGCTTAAGCCGGGTTAAGCATTTCAAAATGAGTTTCCGAGTAGGAAATGTTTTAAACTAATAGATGTGGATTTATGAATAAAGCGGAAAATCCTTTTTAAAACTGTTTCACAAACAGAAAGCTTTTCTTTAAAACGCTACAACGAGGGATAGAAAATCATTTTCACAACTCATATGATAATAATTAAAACAACATTATTTAACTTCATAAAGCCATTTATATCCAATTGATGAAATAAAACTAACTGAACCATAAAATGTATAAGTCATTTATTGTGAGAAAGCAAGATTAGAAACTAAACCAGATGAACCGGGTCAGAAGCTCCATCGACTGCTAAGTACGAGACTCACGCCTCGTCCCGACTCGAACTAGCAACGTCACCTGAAAAATGGTAAGGGGTGAGAATATGTACACACGTCTCCCCTCCCAGTGGGTACCGCAAGCCAACGAAGGCGAGAAGTACTCACCGGCAAAAGAAAGAGATAACCAAGTATATGTGAAGTAAAGTAAAGCAAGGCCTACAGTAGCAAGACAAGTGTAAAGAAAAGAACTGTAAGTATGCATACAACAACCGCTACTATAGCCATATGCGTCAACTGGACGAATAGTCCAAATATATCCAATCTAAACCGTCGTGTCAGTCTAAGGACCTCAGGCAAAAGCCACTCCTTGCTCGCTCCTAGCATGTAACCCTAGCACAAAAGAGAACACCGCTGGGCTCACGGATAAGATATAAGACCACTTTTTTGGAAAAGAACACCTTCCTGCGGGAGATCAGCCCGCTGGTATACGTGAAATGCTCTTAAGCTGTGGCGATCGATGCAGATATGATCAATAGCCAACCGTTGACTAATAGCCAACAATCACCGCCTCTCGGGGCACATCGACTAATAGGTCATCGAACTGTAAGGAAACACAAGTACCGACCACTTAGGTCAATTAGGATGGAACAACTCAACATCCTCCCAAAGGTATGTGAGTACCGACCAATAGGCCACAAGAATGTCACATCAGGCATCAGTATAATTAAGAACTAGCCGTCAGCTACTAGCCGACAATCCTATCCCTCAGGGTACACCGACCTCATAGGTCATCAAACGGCAGGAGTCACGAAACCGACCAACTAGGTCACATAAATGTCAAATCATGGATCAGTGTAATCTATAACTATCCGTCCGCAACTAGTCGACAATCCTACCCCTCGGGGTATATCGACCTCATAGGTCATCAAACAATCGGAATATCTGGGACCAACCAATGGACGAGGTGCAAACAATGTGCGCTCTACTTCTAGATCATGATAGTAAGTATAGAAAACACGAAGTAGAGCAATACATAAAGGTTCACATGGTGTTGGGCTCAACAATGGTAAACAATTGCAATAATAGAGATAAGGTAGAGAGAATATCACTGAGCATGCACCATTAGACCGACTCCGGAACGAAGTACCCACCTGTGTGAATAACACGCCTGTCTCTCGACTGTGGAAGATCGTCAACCGGACCTACGAAGGGTCCACCAGGTTAGTATCTAACCCATATACAAAGAACACTAAATCCACAACCCCACAAATAATATCACGGGGATCGGTTTTCCAAAACCGATTATCGTAACTCGCCGGGAGTCCCAAAAATCGCACCGTTTCCGAGACTCATCAACTCGTGCCATGAGTCACCCGCTACCACAAAACACATCGTTTTGGATGTCTTGGCAGCAAACACAAGGTCACCCATCGAAACAATTATCGTCGGATAATCGTTCGGATCCGGGTTCCCGAAAGTGTCAATTCCGACACCGAAACCCACCGTCGCTCACCCGTCATCTCTGAGCTCTCGAGATGACTATAGTGACAAGCCAATAAGGCTCAACGACAAAACCCAGGGTATTCTAACACCGTCGGATGAAATCCGAATCGAAACCACGTTTCGCCGGCGAATTTCACCGAAAAATGCACCAAAATCGATATTCAATTTTTGCGAAGGGCATCGGACCTTGGACGAGTAGTCCAGAGGTCACCTACCACCCACACGTACTGCCCACACCAGCCACAAGATAGCAATTTACATCAAAGCCCCCACTAATATATAAAATCACATTATTTTATGTAATTTTTGGGGTTTTACGGCTCGATACCGCAAATCGAGGGCTTTCACGGTCAGTTGAGACGCGTACTGATAGGTCTCAATGTGCTCATGGTCCGGAGCACGATAGCTCACTGTGGAGAGCGCGGGAGCGACCCGAAGTTCAGCGAACTATGCGTACTGAACTTAAACCGCGCATATTTCACAAATCGGGGCTTGCTGACCCCAAAGAAGATGAGCACGATGATTAGCACTGATCAAGAATCATCGTGCTCACTTCCAGAGGCATTGGGGTGGCCTTAGATCGCTGCAACAATGCAAACAACCTCGAAATAGTGCACAAACAACAGTAAATTAGCTTATCGGCCAAGGGAAAGTTAGGGCACGACTGGCGGCGGCTCGGCGGCGGGTGCGCCGACGACAGGTGGGTGCGACCGGTGGCGGGAGGTTGCCGCACACGTTGGCCGGTGGCGGGAGGCGGCGGCGGCGACGCTGGAGCAACCTGAGCCAGCATGAGCTCGGCTCGGGTTCAGCTGATCATCGCGGCCACGGCGGTGACCGAGTAGTTGTGGGGCGATGGCGATGGGTCACAAAGGGAGGGGTTTGAGTCACCCTCGGCCCGAACTTGCCCTAGGTATACAGCCGCAAGCTGCTGGGGGCGGCAGCGGCGGCGACCGGCGAAGGAGGTCACCGGGGGTTGGGGCACGACCAAAGGAGGAGCCCAAGGGGAGGGGCCCTCCTGGTTGTGCTCCGGCAGAGGTGGAGGGAGATGGTGGTGGAGAAGATGGTGCAGGTGGCAGTTGGCCGGCCGGAGTTCGGCCGGCGGCGGCTGGGGAGTGCGCTACGCACGCGGGTGAGGAAGGAGAGGCGGCTGGGGGTCAGCTGGAGCTAGGGTTAGTGTTTTCTTCCATGAAAACCCTAGTTAGTTTATATATACAAGGTGGTAAACTTGCAATTAACCCACCAAGGATTGGTATTTTTAGCCGAGTCCCTCATAGCGCGAGTAAAATGCGTGTACGTACCTCCACGTTTGATTTCACACAAAACAGTACATACACAAAACAGTACATAAAATATAGGGCTTTTTGCAAAATTTCCGTTTTGCAACTTATGACCCCTCCTCGATCCTCGCGCGATATCAGGAGATCCGTCCGTCAGACTTGCGAACGGACTGCGCCAGCGCGTTCAGCATGTCCGTGGCATTGACATCACTATGTTGTTTCGCCTGATTTGGTCGCCGATTCGCGACAAAACCCATCGTCTCCCGATCCACCACATAACACCTATATATATATATATACNGGTTCAGCTGATCATCGCGGCCACGGCGGTGACCGAGTAGTTGTGGGGCGATGGCGATGGGTCACAAAGGGAGGGGTTTGAGTCACCCTCGGCCCGAACTTGCCTGCCCTAGGTGGCCACAAATTGCCAGGGCCAGTAGTGGCGGCATGCGGGAACGGCGGCGACCGGCGAAGGAGGTCACCGGGGGTTGGGGCACGACCAAAGGAGGAGCCCAAGGGTGAGGGGCCCTCCTGGTTGTGCTCGGACAGAGGCTGAGGAAGGTGGTGAAATAGATGATGGTGCAGATGGCGGTTGGTCGGCCGGAGCTCGGCTGCAAGCAGCTGGGGAGTGCGCTGCGCACGCGGGTAAGGAAGAAGAGGCGGCTAGGGGTCAGCTGGAGCTAGGGTTAGGGTTTTCCTCTATGAAATCCCTAGTTAGCTTATATATACATAGTGGTAAACTTGCAATTAAGTTCACCAAAGATCGGTATTTTCAGCTGAGTCCCTCACAGCATGAGTAAAATACGTGTACGTACCCCCACATTTGATTTCACGCAAAATGGTACATAAAATATAGGGCTTTTCGCAAAATTTTCATTTTGCCACTTACGACCCCTCCTCGATTTTCGCACGATATTAGGAGATCCGTCTGTCATATTTGCGAACGGACTATGCCGGCACGTTCAGCACGATCGAGGCATCGAACCCATGATTTTGCTTCATTCGATTTGGTTGCCAATTCGCGGCAAAAGCCATCCTCTCTCCGATTCTCCAAAACCACAACTATATGTGTAAATAAATCAAACAAACCTCAAATTCAAATTCAAATTTGAATTCCCTACCATTGGTAGGTACTCGAACCATCCTCCACTCTACTCCAGAATACACGAACGGAGCACGAGAAGTTTTACAACACAAGAACAACAAAGAACAAAAACCCTCTTTGCAATAAAATCCAATTTTCTTGGAACCCGTGGGTCAAAACCAAACTCCGTCAGCGCCAATGGGTCCAGGACAATAGGACCATTAAAATCGAGCTATTGGGTCACTATAAATGGAATCTGATACTCACCAGAAGCCATACTACTCATTGGTCTCTCTGGAAAAACCCGAGCTACTATTCACTTTAAGTGATTAGTGAAGATCGCGTAACTTCTCCATCCTAACTTGTTTTCTTCTGAAACTTGGCGAGTGCTTATGTAATTGAATTACATAAAAATATCATCAATAAGGAATTTAACTACACAGCAAAATTCTCAGTCCTCACAATACAACGATTGTCAATCGGGAAGTCGCGTTCTGCCCGCTGTATAATCCTAGCTCAGCCGAAACTCATCTCACACTTGTTGCTAGTAATTGGCTCTGATGCACACCACTTCCCAAGGCGTCACCATCTTAGAACTACTCTAGTTGTAGCATACTTAATCCTCTTAATCTCTTAGATCTAACCATCTCTCAAAATATTATAGCATGGTTACGAGGTTTAGCCCTATAATATCTTACTAGTGAAGGGACCCGCGCTTTGCAGCGGATAGAAACCGTAGCAGTAATTAATAATATGAAAATATTAAACATTCTCGTGTGTATCTCACTTGGTACATCCACCAAAGGTCTCTCAATGTTGGCGGAGGATATGGGCCCGACGATGCCTTCTCCGGCGATGGTGATAGTGACGGCGACAACGATCCCTCCGACCGCGGCGGAAGGGGAAAGTGGGCGCGCATTCATAAGAGAAAGAGAGAGAGAGAGAGAGAGAGAGAGAGAGAGAGAGAGAGAGAGANCCTCTTAATCTCTTAGATCTAACCATCTCTCAAAATATTATAGCATGGTTACGAGGTTTAGCCCTATAATATCTTACTAGTGAAGGGACCCGCGCTTTGCAGCGGATAGAAACCGTAGCAGTAATTAATAATATGAAAATATTAAACATTCTCGTGTGTATCTCACTTGGTACATCCACCAAAGGTCTCTCAATGTTGGCGGAGGATATGGGCCCGACGATGCCTTCTCCGGCGATGGTGATAGTGACGGCGACAACGATCCCTCCGACCGCGGCGGAAGGGGAAAGTGGGCGCGCATTCATAAGAGAGAGAGAGAGAGAGAGAGAGAGAGAGAGAGAGAGAGAGAGAGAGAGAGAAAGAGAGAGAGAGAGAGGGAAGGAGGTGATGGTGTATAGCAAAAGATGAGAGATAGAGAATTGATGAATATATTGAAGATAAAGAATTGAAAGTATGTGGAGGAAAGGAAAAAGGTCATGATGAATAATTAGAGATAAAGAGGTTAGGATTGTAGATGGTAAGGGGACCATTTAAATATATTAATTGGAAGTTAGATAGTGGAACCCATTAATTGAAATATAATGGATGGGAGGGAAGTGGTCATTATGAATAATTGTAGATAGAAACGATACAATTGAATACACTAATTGAAAGTTTGGTTAGTGGGATCGTTAAAATGCATATTGAAAATTTGGTGAAGGGAAGAAGAAGAGTCACATGCTAGTGAGGATGAAAGAGAACTTGCCACGTGACAATAAACATTAGGAATTCATATAGGTTAATAGATATATGGGACTATTCTAAATCCTAAAAGTGTCACATAAATCATGGCAATTCAAAGTGTATTTTTGCATGGTCGAATTTGTGATTAAGATCAAATATATGATTTATTCTCAATATTGTTGTTCACAAGTTTTCTATGGAGATATTGAGTTAGTTATAATTACTATTCATAAAGGAGATATATGAACCTCCACAATTAAGGGTTGGCATTGGTCATTTCAGTTTAGTTTTTGCATTTTTTTTAAAAAAATCGAACTGAACCGAGTCAAGGGAATGAACCGAACCGAAATAATCCGTTCGTTTTGGTTCAGTTTATTTGATTTTACCAAAATAATTTTATTTAATTTAAATCTTTTTAAACTACTAAAATAATATATAATCATGATTAATTTTTAGAAAATATTAATATATGACAATCATAATTAATATATCTAATTATATGATTATAGTTTAAAATTACTACACAAATTTTTAAAATTTAAGACTAATACATGTTAAATTTTGGGTTATTTGGTTAACACAGTTTGCCGATTTCTAAATTTTGGAACCTAACCGAGTTGAGTTATACATGAAAACCGAATCGAACCAACTAATTTCGGTCGGTTTGGTTCGGTTCGAACCAAATAACGCTCCCTTATGCACAATATAATATAATCACCTTGCAGAGTTGATTATATAGGTTTTTATTCGCTCTCTCAATAACAATTCTTGTTGTTTCACTTTTGTTACCCCCCCAATAATCGTACATTAGATGTGGTTGGATATACAAGAGACTCTAAATACTAATAATAATAATATCCGAGCTTAAGCATTTTGGTAGCTTGGACCTAATTAGTTATTATTGTTAGTGGGTTGGATCATATTAGTGGGCCTCACATCGCCTGGTGATGTTGGGCTCTGTATGTGATGGTTCATCAGCCGAAAGTGTGAGGTGGGCTTCACATCGCCCGGTGATGTTGGGCTCTGTATGTGATGGTTCATCAGCCGAAAGTGTGAGGTAGGCCTCAAATCGTCTAGTGATCTTGGGTTGTTGGGTTGTGTGTGTGATGGGGTTTATGAAGATGTCTAGGTCTAAACAGAAGGAGTTTATGGCACCCCAGTAATCCCACATCTACATTAGATGGTAACAACAGTTCTTATTGGGTATATAAGAGAGTATGGACCTTAGTAATAATAATAATTAAACGTAAGTATTTTGGGTTGATAATTTGGTCCAACAAATTATTATCGCTAGTGAGCCGAATCGTTACAACTCTGTAACATACTCTAGAATAGACGCGCATGGATAGACGTATTTAATTCTAGTTTATATTTAGATTGTATATATTCCTGTATGATCTTGTTGTTAACTAGGATTATTATTTAGGACTCCTGGTAAAAAAACATACATGGTTTGAAATTGAAATTGAAGTAGAGCAAAGGCCTCAACATTTCACAAATATTTTCCCCATGTTCAAGTGAAATGACGAAGCATTTATGCTAAAATAGTAATCCAAAGATCTATAGTACTAAGATTTTGTTTCTTGTACCTGACCAACAACCACAATTTGATGGATTAATCTACTTCTCATGGCGGCCTCCTCGAGCACTGTGGGTTCGACATTTTCACCTGCAAATTTTTGATCAGTTGTGCTTACGATGAGCAAATTCTGGTGATCAAATACTATATGTAGCAATGACCGAAAAATTTGCAACTGAGTTAATTAAAGCGGAAACATGGTGTATGGTAATGATATGATTTCTGAGTCCGGCTACTATACTCTTATGAGTTTGGACACCTTTGTATTTATAAGTTTTCGGCTGTTAGAATTACCCTTTTGATCCGTTAAATTATACTATTCAACCAACCACCCATTCCTAGGAAACTAATATCATTCTAACAGAAGACCACTATCATCATATCTGCACATCCCTTTATCTAACGGCCGAAAATTTATGAGTACAAAAAAGTCTATATCTATAAGAGTCTAGTAGCCCTATGATTTCTATGAATGTTAGAAAATATATAGAAAATTAAGTAGAGCTTTTCAAAAGATTTATGCGCCTCTAGTACATTGTAACCAACGTTGCATTCCAAGAATAAACATCATTTTCGGTTAACATCTTAAAATAGGACTTTTTTAAACAAATAACTCCACAAAAATTTCTAATTTGTCAAATAACCCTTCTAAAATTTTACTTGGCCAACTAATCTTTTCTTTTGCCAACTCAATGCCATGATGAACAAACATGAGGAAGACAGTGAATAATTCGCTGTCTTTAAAAAGCGGTAAATCATCCACCATTTTCAGATTATTATCATTTTTTTATATGTTGTGTAAGGAAGTGAATTCTCGAAATCCGAGAGTTGTACTTCGTCCAAGATCGACTACTTGTCGAGTGAGTATCCTTCGGAAAAGCTAAAGTTATTCAAAACACAAAAAGTGCATTGGAAACGTGTCCGCGAGAGCATATAGTGCAAAACATGCACTGGGCTAAAATTGCTCTCGGGGACCGGTCCCTAGCAGGGAGAGACCGGTCCCCGAGGCTGGTGGTTGCTGGGGATCTTTGATGCAACCAGTCCCTGGTTGAGGAGACCGGTCCCCGTGTGCGACGCCAGCAAGAGAAGGCCAAATCGGCTAAGTCCTGAAAATCGAGCTCTCGGGGACCGGTCTCTCAAGCGAAGACCGATCTCCCGAGGACTGGTCTCCCGGGAAGGGACCGGTTCCCGAACGCGAGGAGGCCTTCTGGCCACAGGGACTGCTCTCGGGGACCAGTCTCCCCGACGAGGGACCGGTCCCTCTAGGCGTAGAATGCCCAGTGAGGGCTGTGTACAGGGTGAAAAGTTGAGGGGCTAAATTGGATTTTGTTACAATAGAGGGGTATGTAGGCCCCCTCTCTCTCCCTCAGCCTCTCATTCTCTCTCTTTCTCATACTCTCTCTTGCTCCCTCTCTCTCTTTAGAAAAAAAAAAGAAGGAAGAGAAGAAGAAGAAGGAAGAGAAGAAGAAGAATGAGGAGAAGAAGAAGAAGAAGGAGGAGAGCAAGCTAGAGAAGGCTTGGAGCATCTTTCTCTCTTCCTCTCCTCTCCATTGGTGTAGCTCAAGAGGTAAGCTACAAACCCTAGCTTGTAGAACTTAGGGTTTTTGGTGTTTTGAGCTTTAGAAATGGGGTCAAATGAACCCCTAGCACCATTGTTGGTGGATCAAAGCTAGAGTTAGGGTTCCAAATTACAAATGGCAAGATGGGAACCCTAGGGCTCCAAAATGGGGTTTTTAGTAAAGTCTAAGATTGATCTCATTTGAGGCCTTGTAAACCTAATTAGTAGGTCACAAAACGCTGGGGCGAAGTCGATTTCATGATTCGACTAGTGGATTGAGAGCTATCGACGAAATACGGCCGATTTAGCATTGTCTTGGACCAAGAAAGGCTAAAGCCTTTTCGTAAAGTTCGCCGAGGAACATTTCTAAAGCCTCTACATCGATAAAAGATGGGGGGTGCCATTCCGAAATCATCGAACTCCTTTCTATGCCTTAGAATAGCATATGATTGCATCTCTTGCATGTTGCATTATAGGATTGCATAGTAGTACCTTTTCTTATGCTTTCTAATTGATAACCTAGTGTACATGGAACGCTTGGTGACTTGGATAGGTGAGGATTGGGTCGGAACAAGAATCCTATAGTGCTAAAGAAAAGAGATGAAACACGATGGGTGTTTGGTGACATAGAAAGTAGCATTTAAATGCTAAAGAACAAACGAGTGGCATCAAATGTTCAAGAACATATCGAGTGGCATTAATGTAGTGTATTTGACACTAGAGGTCAATGGACCTAGGGATAGGTGGATCCCTTAGAAAATGCCTTGTGAACAAAGAATTTAGAAAAGCTAAATAACATTGCATGAATGTCGGGAACAGATGATTCCGCGAGAGATGTTGACCCTAGTTCACAGGGTATCCTCACATGGAGAGGATATAGACGAGTGTCTATTGAGATGTTGGCCCTAGAGGTAGGGTGTCCCCACATGGAGGGGATAGATCATGCTCACGGTCTGCTTTGGGGTGGTATAGCCATCTATATCCTCACATGGAGAGGATTGTCGTCGAGTACTCCGGAGTGTCGAGCGATTTGGACCACTTGGAGGTTCGGACCACTTGGAGGTCCGCAGACGGTCCCGGGTCTGGGAGCACAGGGAGCTCCCCACCCAATGGGATGGCAAAGTGAGTCGAGGGCGAACCTAAGGGCTTCGCTGCAGATTGGGTAAATGAACAGTTAACAATGTCATGGAACATTATCATTCGAACATGGATCGAATTTGTTAGCATGGTAGTAAACCTTTACTATATGATGCATGCATTCATTATACATGATTATGGGCATAGTAGCATAGTTTTTCTTTATGCCTTTTCAGCTTTTAGATATCTATCTATCTATCTACCTGTTGTTACTTGTGCCCACTTGGACCTAGTGGGGAGACCGGCGGAGTCGGCGACCGAGCCCACTGGGAACTATGGAAGATAGTTCTCATCCCACTCTATTTCCAGTGGTAGGTACAGGTTTACCGAGCAAGGACCGCGGCAGGGGCATCACACCCGATCAGTGAGACCGTGGTAGTATAGTAGCTTTCCTTTTTGCACTAGCACACCTATGTATTTGAGAGTTTCATGTAGGTGAGGTTGGAGAGCTATGTATTTTGGATGACCAAATGTATTCATTTTGAGAAAGGATGTAAATGCAAACTATTGTAATAGTTAGTAAAGTACTCTCTTTATTTCACTTGTTTCTACTTGTGGATTACTTGCTCCTAGTTGATGGCACTGCTTGTGCCCCGTTGAATGTGTATGTTTAGAATTTAAATTTCTTGGGTAAATTCTTGTACACATTCCTATTGTTGAGCCTTGGGCGGACAGGGTAGGTGCTGTCCGTTCGGCGGTCCGCCCGGCGCGCCCGAATCGTGCCAAATTGGTAGTGGTTTCGGGGCAGGGCGTGACATGTTGTGAGGATTTTTGTGAGCTTTGTGAGCTTGTAAGATTGTATGTGGATTGTTAAAATTTTTGTTGTATTGTTAGGATTGTATGAGTAGGTTGTTAGGATTGTCTGTTATTTGTTGAAATTTTTATGTTTAAGATTATATACGAAATATAGAAAGAAATGATAAATCATTCACTATTTTCTTTACTAAGGAAAAAAAGGGTAAATGATTCATTGTCTTCTAAAGTGTATTAAAGACGGTTAACTATTCACTGTCTTTCAATTGTTTTTCCATTTTGGTGCCGAGTTGAACAAAATAGGGTTATTTGGCCAAAAAGATTTTCACAGGGTCATTTGGCAAATTATAAACTTTTAAAGGATTCAAATGAAAAAAGGTCCCTTAGGAGATGGAGAGAAAATTTTCATGAAAAAGTTGCATACTTCTTTGAACAGCTTTTCTAAAACAACATTTCCACAGAAGATCAAGCTATACTGTTACCCAAACAAAGCTTAAAGCGCAGATTGGTTAATTAAATTAAATTGACTATTATTTAAAATTTTCAAATTTATTCTGAAATTATCAAAATATCCTTCTAAACCCCAAATCTCATTAATAAGCTCCAGGGATTTGGGGATGTTTGAAGAAATTTTTGAAAATAAATAAAGGCATTTTGGTCAATCAGAGATATATTAGATATTTTTGAAGTTTTGAAGGATATATTAGATATTATACAAGAAATAATTACCTATATGCCCTTCAGAACTTTTGAAATATCTTAAATATCTCAACTTTTCTTTTGTTTTAAATATATCCCTCGTATTTTTCTCCGTTATTCAAAAATAATCCTGCTGTTAATACCCTTTAAGTCATCTTGGGTTAAACCTCCTAATTTAAGGACAAATAAGAAAAGTTGGTGACGGTAGAAAGATACATTTGAAAGGGCAAAATAGTAATTTCACAAAGATAACGGTTGTTCCTGGTAGTTTTACTAACAGAATTTAAATTTAGGGGTATATATTTGAATAAACTTGAAACGTTAAAAGAATACTTTTTATATTAGCCTTCTAAGATGGATAAATTAGAAAGTCTAGAATTTTTCAGAAGGATATAAACAATTGCCTGTTTATAGTATAATGCAGGAAAAAAGCGAATGGGGGAAAATTGAGTAACCTGTGCTAAGAAGTATCGTATCCTTTGCTCGTCCTTCAATAACAAGCATTCCCCCGCATTCACAACTGCGTCCTCTGGCATGTTTAGGTACAATCCAACCAATATCACTAGTGTTGAACCTGCCGTCTTCATCCATAACTACTTTTGTGGCTAATGCATTCTGTTGTAAAAAAAAAAAAAGGGGTAAATTGCACGTTTGGTCCTCAAACTATGACGCCAGTAAAACTTTAGTCCTTCCACTCTAACTTGTTGTAATTTCTGGCTTGGACTTTTGAAATTATTGCCAATTTAGGTGCTTAAATATTGACAAATTATTGATGTAAAAGTGATAAAGCATTTTAATTATATGTTATTGTATCATCAATCACAATCGTATGAGTGTTTTCTAGTGTAATAGTAAGGAAGGAGTTTAATTTTTGCTCTTTAAAAAGTCTTAATAGCCATGATAAGATGATTTATCTTATCCAAAAAAAAGACTTGAAGGCCGAATGTAACATCCAATTTTAGACATGTGGTCACACTCTTCATTTACCAAATATATGAACTTCTCAAGTAATCAAATCATGGAGACGTACTGAGTAAGATATTTATGCACTAGTACCTTATAGTAACCTTTCATCACCAGTGGCCCTTTAATTTTGATAACGCCTTTCGAACCGTTCGAGAGTAGATCACCGTTTTCGATGTCCACAACCTTGATTTCTGTGTGCTTCATAGGGGGCCCAACTGTGCCAAGAATCTTTGCGAGACATAACATTTGTTTAGTACGATGGATAAGTATTATTACAATTTAGCTGCAAGTAACATTGCAAGAAAATTAATATTTAAGGACCTTTTTTTTATATATTTAATGAAACTTAAAAGCGTCCCATTATAATCTAGCATCCCATTTGAAAACATTAGCAAATGAAGAGCCACCACGTATATACCGACGCTTATACCAAGCATCGGTATAATATATTTTAACACTTTAGAGCTTCAGGATTTTTGAAATTCTAACGCTTTAAAGCATAAAAAAACTAAAAATAATAGTAAAGTTTATCATTAAATAAATTGATTTGATACAATAGAGGGTTCATATGATGACGCTTTTGAAGCGTCGGTATTTGCTATATTGTAAGGACGCTTGGGGACGCTTTCCCCAAGTGTTGTCTGAAAAACGTCCTTATATTAAGATTTTCTTGTAGTGTAAGATAAAGTTTTCTCTTCTTACGTACATTGTATGCTGGCCGACGTATAGCTATCACAGGGGAAGTTTCTGTTAGACCGTAACTATTTTGTAAATTCACACCAATAACCTGAAGGAAAGAGAAATCATAGTATAATTTATGTTAAAGTGTGGTTATAATTATGCAGAAACCTCTCAATACCCCACTACTCCAAAGACCCATTTGATTTACGCGAAATCACTCTAATATGGTTACAATGTAAAAGGGAAGGTGAAATATCAACACTACTACTTGAAATGATTTGGGAATTAAGAAGAAGAAGAACAATTTTGAACTTTTAAAATTTCTATTAACTTCTACAATGGAGGAAAAATGGAGGGGGTTTTCTTCTCTACTTTTTGGTTGTCGAAGGAATACACTTATGAATCAAGGGAGGTCTTTTGCATTTTAGCCTAGAATAAAGTGCGGTCTTTTGGATTATAATCACCTCAAAAAACCTGTCAATGTGCATTGGTAGACTTCCACCACCACTTATACCACCCTGCAATTTTGCAAAAAATTAAAAGCTTTGGCATTTTATTTAGATATATCGGTATACATATTAGATATTATCCTATATATATAATAGAGTTGTGTTGGAATATTATTAATAGTATGTGAAGAGTGAATACTATCCACTTTTCAACCTTGGATGTCTAGGGTTTAGCGAGGGGTTAGTGGAAGAGTGATAATCAAAGGGTGGAAAAGTGGCATGTACTATTAATAGTAAAACTCTCTCTCTCTCTCTCTCTCTCTCTCTCTTATATATATATATATATATATATATATATATATATGGAGTTGGACTGGGCTACTATTAGTAGCAAAATTCCATTGTTGCTACCAGTTTTTTAGCCTTTGGATCAACTCTTTTCATTATTTTTAACCATTGGATTAAATACTATAACCCAGTGGGGACCACTCAACCCTAGGGGGACCACTCAACTCTAACCGACTAATATCATCCTGAGCCTACAATTTTTCATTCAAGGGTTAAAAACTTGATAGCAAAAAAAACGTTTTACTATTAACAGTATTCCAGCCTAATATATATATATATATATATAGAGAGAGAGAGTTTAGTTTGGATACTATTAATAATATATACTATCTACTTTTCCACCCATAGATCATTAATATTCCACAACCATCACTCAACCCTAGGCATCCAATGGTCACAAAGTGAATAGTATCATACTGTTTATAATATTCCAGCACAAATCTCTCTCTCTCTCTCTCTCTCTCTCTCTCTCTCTCTCTCTACATATATATTAGTCTGACCACTATCCTCATATAAGAACATGAACAATTCATACTATAAACTTTTTAGCCCTTGGATGGCTAGGGTTTAGTGGCGTGGGCGAAATAGTTTTCGATCCAAGGGCTATAAAGCCTATAGTATGCACTATCTTGTTCTCATAAAAGGACCGTAGCTAGACTCTAGATACATCTATCAAAGCAAAAACTAGTAAGTGATAGTACTTGCTTAATTTCACCTTTGTTAACCCAATTGAAGAGTGAATTTTCTTGTAGACCAACTTCTCTCCCAGGTTATGCAAAGGCCACAAAAATGTAGCTAAAATTCTTGCCCACAACCAGTCCATCATAGCAACAAAAGATGAAGGCGAGATAGGATTTTTCGTCAAGAATTTTCCCTTTAATTACCAGATCAACATTTCAAAAAAGAGTCATAATATAATTTGACTACTTTTTTCTATTGAAATATGAGAAATTCATAACCAAATTCTATGGGGAAGGCATGCTATTTAAATTTGTTCAAACCTCATAAACCCTTTTTGCCTCCATGTACACTAAACTGATCTTGATTAACGTTAAGTGCGAGAAACTTCCTTCCGGTAGAGCCTGCATAGATTTGCTTGCAGATTGAACTACAAGAAAGTAAAGACAAAACATCAATTATTTTACTGAAGATGAAAGTTGCAGATTGTGCATAGTTAAACCTTTGTGACTATAATATACTAAATTTCAGTGAAATACACCAAACTTTGGCCGAATAGACAAGTGGGGTCAAAAGTCGTGTTAGACATGATTAGAATGGATTTGCAGAAGTTGGGGCTAAGTTAGGATTGATTGGGAGTCAATTCGAATTAAATCAGAGCTTTGAGAGAAGTAAAAATTAGCTTTTTCATAACTCCAGAACACCAGAAAAATATTTAGGGCACTCGAAACTTTTGGACCCTTTGGTGCCCGTTTGTTAGCGGACGCTCTCACAGAGAGTTGGTCACCTTGAATTGTTAAATATTCGGGCCCAATTTGTCCCACGAGCGGCCTAAAACAATTAGATGGCTTAGCAGGTGCTCTGACTACTTCCAAATGCCTAGTTCGAGAGTTCTGGAGCTCTTTTGCTTAGGACTTTCGGATGCCCGAAATATCGAGCAGGCCTCGAAACATCTTATGGGGGCTGAAGTTGATTAAATTGCAAATTTGAGTTGTTACAAGGCTTTTGTGTAATTATAGCACTTTTATAAATATCCTCTCATAGCCTAAACCCCCTCTTTCTAAGAGAAACTAAGCCCTAAAAATTCTATTGTTGCCATCCACAAGCTCCATCTCTTAGCAAACTTTGAGAAAGACAAGAACTCATGGGAAGGAGCTCTAGGAGGAAGCAAGCAAGCCTCTCAAGTCTCATTTCTAAGTTGGCAGAAGTCGAGGTGAGTTATGTTGGTCTTGCTTCCCGGAGGGTCACCCATTATAGAGCTACTTTAACCCTAGACTCACTAACCCTCTTAACCTTTTGGGCCTAACCACCATTCAAAATATTATAGTATGATTAAAAGGTTTAGTCCTACTATACTTTATATATAGGGCTTTTCTAAATCTCAAGAGTGTTACATTCTTGTCTCTCGTTAGGCTCAAACACACTCATGAGCTTCAGGCGATGTAAGACTCGTCTCACTAGCCTTAGTCGACCATATGGTGAGCCGCACTCTTGCCCACTGTATGACCCTAGCTTAGCAAAAACTCATCTCACACTTTCAACTAGTGATCGGCTCTAATACCAATTGTGACACATCGCTTTCCAGGAAAGTCACCCATCCTAAAACTATACTACCTCTAAACATGCTCAACTCTCTTAACTTTTTAGACCTAGCAACTGCCTAAAATACTATTACTAGGTTAAGAAGTCTAGCCTTATTATATCTTATATATACATAGGACTAATTTAAATTCTAGAGGTGTCACAAGTTATGAGGTTTTTGAGTTGAATTTGGGCTTTTCTTAGATTGGGCTTTCCACGAGTTCTAAAATGGTTAGAACTTCTTCTTTAGGATTGATTAGAAGCCTTAACACAAAAATTTCACTTTACAATGAGGTTTTGCTAGCTATGGTGAGTTTTTAGCCCTGCGAGATGGTTTCT
The DNA here is from genome assembly GCF_001540865.1 of Ananas comosus. NCBI lineage: Eukaryota > Viridiplantae > Streptophyta > Magnoliopsida > Poales > Bromeliaceae > Ananas > Ananas comosus. The sequence continues at coordinate 10,132,960 of NC_033637.1, forward strand.
GGGATATGTATGCAGCAGTTGGTTTTAGTTTAAATTGTATTGGTGGAAATTTTTCATTTAGGTTTGATTTTAAGCCTTGAGTGGTCAAAAGAGGTTTGCGAAGAGGTCTTCTAAGTCTAGGTGGAGAATACCATTCGAAATGGATTTGATTCTCTATCTAAAGATTTCTCATTCTTGCTTTTCTAGCTTGGTTTTCATGGTTTTCTTCTTGCAAGAATAGATCATTTCCTCTCATGTTCATGTTGAAGCTTTTGTAGCAGCCAGGAGGTGCTCTAAACGGTTAAATGTTCTTGCATGCACAATATAGTTGGTCCTCCTATTATTTATGAAAACCTTGCATTTAAATTCATATAAAGCTTAGAGCATATGCTCCACATTGTACGAATCCGTTAGGGTGGTAGTTACTTGGACACATGAACCTAATTGACATATTGAGGACATTTGACATAGGAGAAAACTATGATGAGAATATAGTGACATTGAGTAAACGATAAGAACTTGCATGTAGGTAAACATAAGGACATATGAGTGAACCATTTGAGGTAACCATAATGTTGGTTGAAACATAAATGTGAGTTGTGGCTTAAGTTTGCAAGACCGTTATACGCTTTTGGCATCACTTGTAGAGATCCCGACTCTGCAAACCAGGGCCTTCCAGAAGTGTTCTGAGAGTAGCTTGATTATTATTAGCTCCTTTATGCCTTAACTTAGGATCATTCAATTATTCTCGGGCCCTTTGTGCTTGCCAAATAGGGATTAGTTCGATTATTCTCGGCTTTCCACGAGGCGTTGGTTATTAAGGACCGGATCCCAGAGTCGGTCAAGGTTATTGGGTATATTGATAGTTCTTTCCCTAGAGTATTTCTTCTATCATGCTCAGTCATAGCTAGCTTTATTTATCTTACTTATCTCCTACTACTACCTCCTTTGGATGGCGGTCCATATAGATCGTCACTTTTGGTAGTTGCACCCAATAGAAACTTATTTCAAGTTCTCACCGCCTTGTTATTGTTGTTTTTCAGAGCCTTCCACTACCTGTGAGGTGCGAGATGACGTGAAAGGTGTCGCGAGCTAGTTAGGCCACTACGTAATTAAGTCGGTCTAACGCAGGAAACTCTTTTGTAAGAAGAAAACTTACATTTAGTTATATTTTGGAAGATGCCAAAATGTAAACTTATATGGTCAAAGGTTATATGTAGAGATGTCAACGGGTCGGATTCGGGGCGGATTTTCAAAAACCCGAACCCGAACCTGACTGCAAACCCGAGACTCGAACCCGAACCCGAACCCGACGGATTTTAAAAATCCATATCCAAACCCGAACCCGACCAAAAATCCGAAACCCGAACCCGAACCCAAAAATTTGAACCCGAAACAATTATTTCTTTTTTCAATATTTCAAAATACATTATATTAAATCTAAAATTTTAAAATACAAATTCAAATATAACATTAAATTTTATATATATATATATTATATATAATACAAAACAAATTCTGGTTCGGGTCGGGTTTGGGTTCGGGTCGGGTACAGTCAAAATCCATATCCGAATCCACATCCGTCAGGTTTCTATTTTTGATATCCATATCCAAATCCATATCCATTTATTATCGGATATATCCGTTTCATTTGGGTTCGGGTTCAGATAAAATTTCGGGTATCCATACCCATTGACATCCCTAGTTGTATGAGAAAGTCTGGAACAAATTGTAAAATATTTAAAGTAATAACTATTCTCACTATGATGTTTTATGGTATATATTCTCATATGTAATATGCAGGTTATAGTATGCTACAGCTTTTTACGAGGAGAAAAAAATTTTGTCTGTTCAACAGGTCTATTGCATGCACTTGGGCGGTCTCAGTGCATGACAGTGACGGAGTCAATAACTGCCTTCTATGATAGATCACAAAAACTTGCAACACAGAGAAATTTGAAATAAGTCAATCAAAAATAGGTAAAAATTGTATAGAAACCCCCTCGACTATAGTCCCCTAAACTTCTCTTTTCTCTTTTCTTTTTGCAGTTACCATAGACTTAACTTTTGTTCTTTTTTATTTGAGTTGTACTAACATTTCTGCTCCCTTTTTCAACTGATAGAACTTGTAAGTTAACGGAGCCATTAACATTGGTAGAATCCCCAATTTCGCCAAACTAATAACTCAAAATTAGAACGATTGCTGATCAAATATCTCAATAAAACTTAATATCAAATTGAACAACAATTGACATGTGTCAGCAAAGAAAATGAGTTGAGGGACCTCCAAATAATTGTATATGAGAAACGCAAACAAAATCTGCTTAGCACTGTTCTTCCTAGCACAAGTATTCCGGAACCAGGAATTGATCTTGTAATATAAGTACAAATGCTACAATGTTGTTTCATGTCAAGTTTTTGTATGCTAAAGTTTTGTGCAATTTTCTTTTTGTAGCAACAAACACACTTTTTGCTAAGTATAAAAATATCGATAAGTTCGACCATACATGGGTTTGAAACATTCATTTAGTCTACTACTACAAAGGTTGCTTGTTACATATATTTGTTCAATTCCATCAGTTGTTTGGGGTGCAGCAAAGGCCTAAAAACAGTTGTATGAACACCATATAAAATTAGTAGCTATTTTATTTTTCCTAAAGCATTAAGTTTTCTATTTGTAGTGACTCTTTGTGCCAACTGGCACATAACCTAAAACTGGGTAAAAACTCAGTTATTGTCTAACTTAGATATTGCAATTTGTAGCACATTTGTGTTGGTTTAAAGAGGACAGTATCCTGCCTTGTGGCGGGAGGCCAGGTTGGGCTGAGTTACATTCGAAATGGCGGAAGGTTAGGTTGGGCCGTGTCATGTTCGAAGTAGCGTGAGGTTGGTTGGGCCGAGTCACAATCGAGACCCGTAGGCACTGTGTTTGTACGCTTTAATTGAATTGGTTGCGTAACAGTTTGAGCTTTTGGGATAAATGGTTAGCACTAATGGTCCGACAATTTTAACTAGAATTAAGGTTGATACAAAACTTAATGATGACTAGAAAGATTTGAGTTATCACACAATTATAGATCCCTATTTTTATGAGCAGCGAAAAGTATCTAACTTAGCGAGTATGAAGTAACTAGATTACGTTCTTAGAATTATTTTAGTCTAGCGATAGCAATTAAAACACTAATATGTACTATGCAGAATTTAACTAAGTTGATGCCAAATGATTTTGTAAAGAAACCTAATAGCAGTAAATAGAACTAATAGATAGTGCTAAAAAGATCTATTCTGCAACTCTAATGGCTATATGTGTTGCCGATGGTCATCAAAAGTTACGTTATTAGAAGTCAAATAATCATCACTGAGGACACACTAACCTATATAGCATTTCATAGATTGTAGGAATAGAATAAACGAAATGTGGTTGATACCGCCGCAAATCATCCTATCAGAACACATAATTTGAAAGTCAAATATACAAGAAGTGATCAACACACTGCCGGTACTTAAAAAGGACAAAAAAAAGTAGAAAGGCGATACCTTAAAATATTTTACGTTTGTGTAAATTTGCTTGACACCACGCGTGAATATATAATACTCGTTAGCTCGTTCGTACGCATGCCAAGATGGAAGCATGCTTAGGAACTTGTCTCCAATTTCTGCAAGAACACATTCCAACAGGGTCTCTATCTACAACAAAGATCACATGAACAGCTTAATATGAACTGCATATATGCATTACAGTTGTAAAATGAAACTTACAATCATCGGGACATAACATCATAGGTTTTTAGAAGTTTGTACTAGACATGTTGGTTATGAAATATTTTAGTTACAGAGACTTAAGAAGAGAATATATGTAATTGCTCATAATCAAACCTGATGCCGGAGATTTCGATGCGTCAACATTACACCTTTTGGCGTGCCGCTTGTTCCGCTTGTGTACATCAATGTCGCAACATCGTCGGGATTGATTGTTCCAAATGTATGAAGTTGCCCTGTGAGATTAATCATTCAGTTCATCTATAAGCGAGCCGCTTAAACAATGTAGTATGTCGTATAAGATAGAAAATAGAAGGCCTTAACATGGGAAAAATTATATACTGCAGAGAAGATCTAGATGAATGGTTTGTGAGATTTTCGTTTCTCGCAAACCGCATAAAATGACTACAGATTTTTGAACTAGAGGCTTTCTCTTAGACGGATAATTAATCGTCAGTTCTTGATTGTTTTCACGACAATAATCTGGATTAAGATGCTAAGGTTCTAATTATAGCACACCAACTAGTTTAAATTCAGTTGTCAATAGTCACTCTTGATGAATTTGAAGCCTTTCTATACGACGCATAACAGTACATTCATTGTTGTCGCGCGAGTGTTCAGATGTGAATCAGACAACATTTATCATAGGACTAAGTTGGGTTCAGTAGGCTAAATCAAGTAGGTCAATTACACTCTATTGTCGAAAATAATAGTTGAACAACCCCGAGTTAGTTCTTTCGATACCCAACTGTGCTCGCAGTAGTAAAGTGCCATGTATGGTTAATCCCTACTATATTCCCATACTGTAACTTCTTATTTTCGTGTTTTCGTTGTTGATAGTATTCTCTGAACTATTCACTTCAACAACTTCACTATTGATCTTTCTGTTATTCTTCTGGTGGGGATTGAAGATGTATAAAATGCAAACTACGTAACTACAAATTTAAAACTCTTGAAATAGCTAATTTATATCTAAATGGCTAAACATTTAGGCACTGATCGTTTGAGCTTTTGTGGAAGTTTAATATAAGTACAGCTATTCGAGAAGCCCTAACAGTTTTCTTACTAAATTTTGTAGAACCTTCTGATGCACGGTGCATTCAAATTTAGAGCATGGAGATGTGATTAAAACAATTACCTTCTTTGTATGATTTAAACAATGCGTCGTGACTTTCCTGTCCCAGTTTTGTGATTTCTCTGTAGTCGTAGAGTGGTATGTCCTTTAAAGCATTACTTTTTATGCACGATTTGTCACCCCAAAGTAGAACAATGAATCTTAGAGAAACGCGGGAGAGAAAAGTTTCACCAAGCCTGTTAAGGAATTGTGGATTATCCGCAACAAGCGCTATACTGCGAAAACAAACATCGAAAAAAATGTAAGTCATCATGAAGTGTCACAATATAATATGAAAAGAAGAGTTCAACTAATACCATTTTCAAAAAAACTCAAACTTGCTATTATCGACAGAAAATGTGAAAACTATTGATTATCCTAAAAGCTTCAGTTATTGGATAAGGATGTTTTTAGTGCTTTTTTATATTCTACACATCCCCTCACCTATGGGCTTCTTTTTTTCTTTTTTCTTTTTTTAATATGATGTGATCCCAAATTAAACGAGAAAAAAGAAGAGAAAGAAGAAACTACGAGCCTAGTCGGATTTGATGTTGAAGCCTCTTTCTCTAATACCATGTGAAACAATAGTAGAAAAATACTATGTTATCAAATTAAGACATATTGATCAAATTTTTTGGGGGTAAAATGTAGATAACCTCCCTATAAATATCTCATTTTCTAATATACTCCTATGTCCTTTAAATATCTGTATTTTTCTCCTTAAAATTTAGGGTTATAGCAATACTTAACTCTATACTGTTATAATTTCGTCACTATTTCATACATAAATTATATGGTATAGTAAAGAAGCTCAGTACCCATTATATTTTTAAAGATGTTGGGAATACATAAGAATCTTGTATTTTCTCTCATATAAAGTAACTTTATGGAAGAGATCCCTGACTATTTACTAATTAACTTTCCTTTTTTTGTCATTTCTGGGAATTTAATGAGAATATTAAAAATACTTGTATCATGCAATTTATAGATAGAATAGTGACGAAATTAGTGATGAGTTAAGTGCTATAATTTTAAATTTTAGGGCAGGCCAGAAAGTAGAGGTTTTTAAAATATAGAATATAAAATAGAAAGGCTATTAAATATCGGAAGATTTTTTATATTTTAGTCTTTTTTTAAGAAAGAAATGCTTTGGGTCCCCCACTTTGGAGTACCCCAATATGTTATTGACATGTTGGTATACCCATGTGGAAAGATTAGGGTTTAGAGTTTAGAGTAAAATGATGGTGCTTAGGACTTAATAAATGGTTGTTGGGATTTAGTAATTAATATTTAGAGGTAATAATGATATTGTCATGTCATCAACAGTATTATAGAGTATTTTTAGGGCACCTGTAGAACAACAGCTTTTTTTATATGCTTAATTAAACTAAGAATCTCTTTCTTGATATTAATTAAACTAAGAATCTCTTTCTTGATATCTAAAACTTATCATTTGAATTTATAAGAAAAATAATTGTTACTTTCTAAGGGAGTGTCTGGTTCCACGTAAAACTGTGAAAAAAAATTTCAGTAAAAAAAAAAACTTTTCAGAGGAAAACAAATTTGATGCTCTTTAATATTTGGTTTGTAGAAAAAGAATAGTAGTTTTTACATGACGGTTGCTTCGTTGAAAGAAAAAGAAAAATAAATAAAAAACTATTTAATATTTTTTTTAATATATATTATTAATATATAACAATTACTGTACTATATATTATAATTTATATTTATAGATTAAATATATTTAAAATTATAATAAACATATTACATAATTTATATAAGAGTTATATATATAGGGATATTAATAAATAATTATAAATTTATAAAAAATTATTATATAATAATATCTCTATATAAAAATAAAATACGATATATATAATAAATATATATATATATATATTTACAAATAAAATTATATATATAATGATAACGTGGTCCAAGAGGCCGAAGTGGCCTCGTGGACCGTGTAAAAACACTGTCATGAGCCGCCTTTTTTCCTCCTTTACGTTTTCCGCCGCTCTCACGCGAAAAACAAAAGAGAGAATTTTCTCCCAAATCTATAAAACTGTTTTTCACGGAATATTTTTTTACGTCGCTCTAGACGAGCCGCAAACCATTTTTCCACCAAATTTTTTTTTGCACCTACTTTTACATCAAACCAAACACACCCTAAGCTAAAATTTGAAGGAAAATTTTATTGGTGTGTATAGTTTCTACTGTTCCGTAGTTGATAGATAAATTTAAACTCACCTGTCAGAATGGCTATATATTTGCATTAATTCTTCATCTGAAGATCTTGTACCTCGAACCACGTTGACAGCGCCGGTCGCCATAATTCCTGGAGCAGATTATCTAAAACTTAAGGCACGAAATCTGGTGATACATAAGCAATAAGTGAGAGTAAATAAGACCATTTTTTTCAACTAATAAATTTTGTCATGTTTGAATAGGTCATTAGATAGATTCAACTATCTATTTCAATCTTTCTTCTTTTTTTTTTTCTATATTTCTGAGTTTAAGTACTTTCATGATATGATGGTCCAAGATTCCATTTTGTACCACGCTTTTGCGCACTTATACGTATTACTCTTCAAAAATGATTAGCTAAAAAAGAAAGCTAAAATACAAAAAACTTTCTGGTAAATATCTATTTTTTTATTTTTTCTGTTATGACTTTCAAAAATCTACATTTTGCCCGTTTAAAATTTAATAAACATTTTTAAGAGATTACGGCATTAATGAAAAGAGAAAAATGATCAAATTGCCCTCACTTATTCTATAAAAAAATAATTTTTGATATATTTCTCTTATCTTTAAGGGTATTTTCGATATAAATTATAAAAAATGGACGAAGTAGTGACAGAACTCTGACACAGTGGGGCTAACTACATTAACTTAAAATTTTGAAGGGCTAAAATATAAAATTTAAAAGTCGGAGAGGAAAAATAAAAAAAAGTGGATGTGTACTGAGAAATTTTCTGTATTATAACAAAAAATATGCACCTATCAGTTCGAAAAATTTTGTCAAAATGACTTTGAAAAAACCATGCATTTTGATACCCAAAATTCTAAGCTGAAATCCGAAATATAACACGAAAATTAATATATTACGACAACGAACAAATAACACCTATGAGAGTTTAAAGTAATAGACCTTGATCAGCAACCAGCCACCTGCAAGAGTTGTCAGCAAAAAGCGCCAGCTTCTCGTCAGGATTAACTCCCATTACCCTTAAACCTTCTGAAAAATTCAGAATTTCTTGCTCAAGCTGTAACAGGATAAAAGAAACATGATATGTAATTTGAGAAACATTTCCTTTAAAAAAAAAAAGAAAAGAAGAGAGAGAGAGAGAGAGAGAGATGTGAATGCACTAGTATATGATGTCAAAAAGCAATATGAAGAAAATCCTTCTAGTATAGAGTTGATAAACAAAAAGAAACATGAATAAGACAACAATATAAGGGGCATTTGGATGTACAACAGTTATAACTATATGCATCTTGTTTTGTTGGATGTAGTAGAAATTACTGTAATAATAAGTAATTTGTTTGGTTGTATACAGTTGAGAAGTGCAATTTTAAATTTAGTAAACTTCAATTTGTGCCCTCATGGTTGCGGTTCAAAAAGTTACACTTAATTATCCTAAGATTTTATCCTGATTTTTATCCAAAAACTTTACTATCAAGTAAGGTATCAAAGTGAATTTTTTTTGATAACTAGAAGATAATGAGTGTAACTTTTTGAACCAAAGGTGAATCAAATTAAAGTTTACTCTTTTAAATTTGGAAAATTCCACTTGTACACTACAAAAAGAGGGTATAGATCTTATATCCCCCATCATAGGACTCGCAAAAGTTCAAATAAATTTTAGTTAAAAAAAGATGATCCTTAGATGTACACCCCACTTTGTGAGGCACCAGTAGCATTGCTCTTTAAATTTTATTAGTTGATATATGTGATGGTCAAAATACCTCCTATGTAGAAAAAGAAAATTATTTAAAAAGTAATTAGTAAAGTAAGCTAACTTTTTATTTAAACTTAAAGTCTCTTCAATTGTTGCAAGTTAGAACTGTGACCAATTTGGGTATAGTTATAACTGCAGCAGTTGAATTAAAATACATCAAACAAAACACTAAAATTGAATATGCATTCAATTACAACTGTAGTGCTACTACAGCATTATTAATTGGGAATAATTCTAAACAATTTAAACGTGAAAATCTTATATTGCACCGTATTAATAGAGAAAGAGAGGAAACATTTCGAAGACATGGAACAAAAATGCTATACATGTAAGTTACATTTTTTTTTTTTTCTTTTTTTCACCTGGTTATAAGTTAATTGTGATGGAGGCTTGTGATAAGGATCCACCAAAGCAACTCGATCGCCGAATTTTTCGGCCGACGACCTCCAAATATCCGGAACTGACTGCCATTCTGGTGAGGCCAAATTATTTCCGGCAGGCCAGACTGCACTCTCCAGAAAAGGTGAGCACCTCCTCCTCACCTCACAATACTCTACCTATGATCCAAATTCAAAAGCTTTCAAGTCTAGTTAGTTTTACTTCCTAATAAAAGATCCGAAAAACGAAAACTAGTGTTTTAGTTCTTAGGCTTTGGAGTAATCGCTTTAAGTTAAGTCCACGTTTTGAATCGAACGCAAAACAGGAGTTTTCGACACTCTGCTACAGGTTATGCAACTTCCATATTTGTGTCGGCCCCGACGTCTGCTGCTGGAAATGGACTCCCCATGCCACTTTCTCCACTTCATCAGCATACAATCTGTTCTTTGCTGGATCCACATTCGACTCGACCCCGATCACTGTTTGGTACTCTTTTGCGCCACCTCGAGTGCAGTTTTTTACGTGGCTTTTATATAAAAATCGAATTTTAACTCTTGAAAACCTTCGGCGTCGTGGTTGGATTCTCGCCTCAAGATGTGAGCTTTGCCTTAATGCTGGCGAAGATATTATTCACTTATTCCTGCTTTGCCCCTACTCCCTAGCTGTGTGGGCATCTCTCAATCTTCTTCCTTGTCTGCCTCAACCATCTTTTTTGGGATTTGGAGACTCTTGGGCAATGTGGTCTTCTCGCTTACCTAAGGATATTCGAAAGGTTGGGAACACCATCTTCAGCTGCTTCGCTTGGACCATCTGGTCTGAGCGAAATCGTCGCATCTTCGACAACACTTGCTCTACTCCCCTCTCCACCGCAAGCCGTATTCGCATGCTAATCGCTGATGTCGATATTTCATCTTTGACTTGATCACTTTGTGTCTCCTCAGTTTTTATTTTTAGATGCTTTTATGTACTGTTTGCTTGAAACCTTGTATTATTTTTAATCTTTAATTTTTAACACCTTGGTCAGCCCTTTTTGGCTGACCTGTTTTCTTTTTCAAAAAAAAAAGAAAAAAAGNAAAAAAATCGAACGCAAAGTCTCGAGTGCAAACTAGGGGTGCTCGTCTGAACTGAAAAGACCGGTAATTACCGAATAATTATGCAGAAGTAGTTCTTATTTTATCTGAACGGATTTTGCCCCTACGACGGAAAATCTTGAATATATATAATAGAGCAATACTATCCATATACCCAATATACAGGTCTAAAGTTTACACTTATAGTTTCTTTATGGTCCATATCTTTTTCACTGGTCCTATTAATTTTAATCTTAATTTTTTAACTAAAATATAAGAGGGTTTTATAAACCCTTTGATCTAGGGGTATAAAATTTATAACCCTGTAAGGAGCGTACTGCTAGCATTTTCCTATGTAATAAAAAGGATTTTCTCATATTTATTTCTAGAAAAACGATAAAATATTATACTTTTGATGCTCAAACTATGAATTGTGTGACACTTTGGTTTTCAAATTTTAATTTGTTGTAATTTCTGACTCGTACGTTTTGAATTATCGCAATTAGGTCCTATTGTGATTGATGATGTAAAAATAATTAAAATGTTATATCATAAAGATTAAGATAAAAATTACAACAAATTAAATTTTGTGGACCAAAGTATCACACAAGTCATAGTTTGAGGACCAAAACTGTAATTTACCCTTCTATAAAATTTTGAAATTAAAGATGTTCAAAGTTCAATTATTAAATATATCCTCTAAAACTCTAAATTACGCAAATTTAACATTTTCTTTCATGTCCGGACTCGAAACTGTTTGTAGGCCTATGATGTGCACCGGAATTAAATGAGATGAAATCAAGTACGTTAGGAGTCTGGCATGACTCGAACTCAAGTCTTACTGTTCGGTTTATTAATTTCCAGTAGCTTAAGCTAATAAAGAGCAATATTTTTATATCTTTTACACTTAACATTTCTGATAGCTTAAACTATTAGAAAACAACGATTACTATATAATTCACCTTCAAACAGAAAAGAACATGAGATTGTCGAGTCGGACCCCACCAAAGCCCGCCGCATCGTCCCGGGAAGATTTCGTTGCCCCCGACCCGATTTGTTCTGGGCCGATTGTGGCCGCGAGGAACGGTAACGGGTTTAGAATTGAAATAGAGAGGTATTTGAATCATCAGTACCAGTACTCAGAGAGAGAGAGAGAGAGAGAGAGAGAGAGAGAGAGGTGTAATATGATGGATAGTAAGGGGAATGAGTGAGAGGGGAATTTGAAACTTTTGTATAGTATGGGGGTGGGGGCGGTGGGGGGGGAGACGTTGGGACCGTTGGAGGCACGGTTGGGGGGAATTTAAAATGCGCGGAGCCATCACAAGCACGTGTGCGGAAAAGCAACAACCCTAACACAAAGATTGATTTGGTCGCTGCACGTGTGCACAAATTTATGTGATTTCTGATGCATTGTAAAAAAAAAAAAAAAAAGGGGTGCGCAGGGAACCGAAATATTCATAGGCTTAAGTACACGTTTACTTCAGTATTATTTTTATTTATTTACTATATATTATTTTTAAAAAAAAATATTATTGTATATTTATACAACTTTTTAAATAAAAAATTCTAAAAATTTTTTTCTTTTCCAAAATATCGCTCTCTATAAATATAATTCCAATCACATACTAACAGCATCATTCATTCAATTTTGATGGAATAAATCACAATCGTATATTTTTATTTTATTTTTAAATTATTATAAAATATACTAATTTTTAGTTATTTTTATTTATGAATATTTTTATCTTTTGGTATTTTATACGACGTGCATTTTGCGCACACTTAACTAGTTTATTTTAGAATTATACTACTATACTATTGATAGCATCAAGTCATTAGTGCTATTAGGTTTTCGGCCTTTGGATGAAGAAATGTACGCTTAGGATGATAATGATTCTCTGGAGTTGAGTGGGCAGTTGTTTGAATAGCATAATCCAACGGACGAAAATAGTCAAAGGGGTAGATCTAACGGCGGAAAACTTAGTAGAACCAAGTGCTCGGTGCTATTGATAGTATAGTGGCTGGACTCTTTATATTATTATATTTTATCAATCTCTATACTATATTTTAAATTTATTTTTATTTTTCTATCTTGTACTTTTTTTTTTGCTTATAGATTTCAGTAAACTATTTTTTTTCTCGCCAATCTCCACATTACTGTTTACAAATATATTGTATTAGACAAAATTTAACAACTTTATTAAGAGACAGTACTTAAATAGTAAAAAAATAGGAAAATTAATAAATCTCCATAATACACTTATTAAAGTTTTTATTTTCATTATGTTTATATATTTAATTATTCTTTATGTCAAAATAAATTAAATATATGCTACTTTTAACCAGTATTTTTTAACAATTTTTATATATAATTATTGGTTCATTACTTATAGTGTAAGAACTAAAAAAAAAAGTTAAATTGTGTCTTTGGAAAAAAAAAAAAGAAAAGTATATTGTAGAAAGTAAAAAAGCCTTCTTATATTTTAGCTTCTATCTCAATTATTCCTTGCATTAAGATTGCATCAATTAATTCTCCCCTTGCACCTCGTGACCATCTCAAATGAATCCAAACATTTCGAAAATGTCAAATTAGGTAAAGCTTCACAAAACGAGTTAGTATATTATACTGTTCCATATCTCAATATCTACTTAATTTGCAACTCAAAAAACAGATAAAAAATTTAGATAAAAAAGATCTTCCATTTTGTTAATATAATAAAAATTGACAATTATTGCGCATTTTTGTTCAATTTATATGGTTCCGTTGCATTATTATAAGTAGTTTCATCTCTATACTTAGTTAATTTTGCTAAGTTTTATTGCTGAATTTAACAATCATACCAAATTAATAACTAGGCCTATTTAAGATAATAGCAAAGTTTCTCTCGAAAAAAAAAGAAAAGATAATAGCAAAGTGTAGGGAGGTAATTGATATAATTTTTAGGGGCAATTGCCTATATACCCCTGAAAAGTTCCTGGTTTTCTTATTTACCCCTCTTAGAAGTCTAATATTGAAAATACCCTTCTTATATTCCAAGTCTTTCTAATATATCCTTGGAGTTAAGCTCCGTTAGTGATCTGCCGTTATCTCTGTAAAATTACCATTTTGCCCATTCCAATATACCCTTCTACCGTAACTAACTTTTCTTATATACCCTTAATATAGCAAATATTTTTCTTATTTGCCCTTCAAATATCAATTAATTAATTAAATACGTCGAGATTGATCGCAGCTAAACCAACCTTGGTAGCTGGAGGCATAGTTAGTTAATTCGGATTCGGCAAAAATTCGGTACGGATATAATTCGGATAAAATTCGTCTTTTAATTTTTAAATTCGTTGAAAAATACGGCTAAAAAACGGATTCGGCAGTTATTCAGATACGTGATTTATACGGGTATTATACGTTCACCAATTAAAAATTCGGGATCAAATATAATTTTTATATATAATTTTTAAAAATTTGGTATTATACTATATATATATTATTATTATTATAATATTTATATATAGATTAAATATATTTAAAATTATAATAAACTTATATTAATAATATATAAGAGTTATATATTTAAAAATATTAATAAATAATTACAAATTTATAAATAAAATATTATATAATAATATTTCTATATAAAAATAAAATACTATATGAATAAATCTATTAGTTATTATTATTATTATTATTATCATCAGAAAACACGACAGTTGATTTACAGGAACATAGTTATTAAATAATTAAGCGCTAATTACTTAATAATTGTCATTAGTGAGAGGATGATATGTACGGCTAATAGGGGTGGTTTAGACTTTAGATCGAGCACCTGGGAGACGACGATGTGGCGCACGTGCGAGGATACCCGGCCATCGTCCCCGTTCTCGTGCGCGTGCCCGTGCGTGTGGCCGTGGGCGTGGCTGTGGTGGTGGTGGCTGTGGCCGTGCGCCGCCGCGTGCGCGCGCATCTTGACGATGTGCACCGCGTCGCTGCCTTTGGCGGAGCCCTCGTCCTCGTCCTCATCCACGGGTGGCTCCGGCGCCGCCGTGATGATGGAGCGCTCCTCGTCGTCCTCTGCTGTGGCGTCGGTCTCGGCGGCGGCGGCGGCACGGTGCTTGCGCTAGCAGAACTGGATGGCGAGGAAGTCGAGGACGAGGGTGGCGAGGGCGGCGGCCATGGTGACGAAGCCGGAGAAGGGGAAGCGACGCCAGGGGAAGCGGAGGAGGCAGGGGTCAGTGAGCGCGGCCTCGGCGTTGTGGAGCATGTGGACGAAGCCCGTGGCGAGGATGGCGCCTGCGGCGAAGGCCTTGGCGAGGGCGAAGAAGCAGCTCTCCGTGCTCAGGAGGCGCCGCCGCTTCCGCCCCGCCGGCAGCGGGATCGCCACGCCCACCATCCCCGCCACCAGGATCGCCGCCATCGCCGCCAGCTTCAGCCGCAGCGCCGCCGCATCGTCGCGGCACCCCTCCTCCTCCTCCACCGTGCCGCCGCAGCTTCGCGCGCGTGGTCTGGGAGGCGGCGTGCGTCATTCTCGCCCGTGGTCTGGGAGGAAATGAGGTGAGGTGGAGGCGGAGGAGCCGGCGAGATGGAGGCGGAGGAGCCGGCGATCAAGTTGGGACTTGGGAGAGAAAGAGGATAACTTAAGGAATTAGCATAATAAGTTAGGGGTAAAATAGATATTTTATATAGATTTTAACTCTAGTATACATTTAACCCATATTTAATCCGAGTTAAGTTAACAGGGGATAACTGCGGGGTATTTTGGAATAACAGTAGAATATATGAGGGGCATTTTAGAAAGAAAAAAAAAGTAGGGATAGATCAGATATTTTCAGACGCATGAGGAGTATATAGGCAATTATCCCTAATTTTTAATGCATGGGGGTTTATTGAGATTGGAGCTAAAGTGCAAAGGGGCTTTTTATTATTTACCCTAAAATTAAACCAAATCAATTCTGGCTTTTATTTGGTTTTTAGAAAAAAAAAACTCAGAAAATATGGTTGAAAATGTTTTTGTCATTTGTTTGGTTTCTAGGAAAAAAAAATTGCTTTTCTCCAAAAATTTTCTCATATTCCACCAAAATGATCCCCCTTCTATTTTCTGGATAAAAAAATTTATGTTTTAAAAACCGAGTCAACAGCGAATCAGAAATGTTACTGGGTCAAAGAGTCATTATTTCAATCAATGGTGAACTAGTGACATCAGCATGACATGATAAATATTTAATTATTATTTTTAATTTTATTACATATTATATAATATTTTATTACTTTAATGTCATACTTAATTATAAAATATTAATTTCTAAACCAAGTTAAGTAGATATAAGTTTCTGCGTTTCACTTTTATAAGACTAATATGTCGCAATATAAAATAAAATCAGCTAGGTTGATTTTAAGCCATCGGATATTAACATAATTGAGATTAAATAATAATAATAATCTGATTTAAAGCAGCTTTTTCACTTATCCAGCTCAATCGAACTGCTTTATAGATTAAGTGTAAGATACGGACTTTTGTCACTTGTGTAGGTGTGAGAAGGAGGGTGGAAATGAGGTGAAACCGTTTTGGCGCGAAATTGACGCGAAAACGGATGATTTGGGCCAACATTTTATTATGAGAGTCATCTTGCAAATAGCAAAACTTTTGGACTAAGATGCAAATGGGCAACTTAGTGGAATTCCACTAACTCTCCATCCTTATCCCTTTCCCTCACCCCTCAGCCTGATGGAGAAGAAGAGAAAGGAAATGAGAGAGAGAGAGAGAGAGAGAGAAAGAGAGAAGTAGTAGAAGAAGAAGAAGAAAAGATTGAAGGTATTTTTTTTCTCTCTCCCTTTCCTTTCTTCCTTCCTCCCTTTTCCCTTTCTTTTTCTCTTCTTCTTTTCTTTTTCCTTTCCTTCCCCTCTCTTCTTCCCCTGCTGTTGCTGCAGCTTTGCTGCCCTGCTGCTGCTGCTGCTGCTGCTATAGTACCCGCAGCAGCAGCAGCAAATTGCTCCTGCTGCAGGGGCAGCAAGGAAAAAAAAAAGAAAGAAAAAGAAGAGAAGAAAGAAGAAGAAGAAAGAAAGAATGAGAAGGAAAGAAAGAGAGAATTCAAGAGAGAAAGAGATGGAAAGAAAAGAAAAGAAAGGGAATAGTATGCATGAAGGGGAAGAATGAAGTGGATCGAGTGTTTCAATTGGCATAATTCGCTTTTCTAAATTGCAATTGATGCTCGCAGGGTGTCCGAGAGCGTGAATTAGGGTGCTATACATTTTCATTTAGGCGCAATTTAAGGTATTGATGTTCAAATTACGTGAATTGAGCTCTATTGGAAATCTTAGTTCGTTGATTGTAATTCGGAATGTTTCGTCGTGTGTAGTATTTTCGGGCAATCGTGAGAAGGGTCACGTGTAGCATTTCTTTTACCTGAGTCGACATAGCGAGTCGAGGTGGGTTCCGAGTTACCGAAAATGGCGAATTTCCTCTTATGTCTATTTTGGCACAAGTTAAATACTTTTTATCGATCCTCACATGAAACTAAATTTGCACATATATCTACTCCACGAACGTGAAATTTGGTATTGAAACATGATTAAGAGCAGGAATATGAACTTAGCATCAGTATTTGATCATGAGCCGAAGTATCTACATTTGCATTATGAATTTGGTTGATGTGACCTATTGTTTTTAAGTTAAAGCATAGTACAAGATTGTTTTCTCTTTTCTTTGTATTGCTTTGTTTATGTATCGCCAAATCTATTTGAATTTTTGATATTGAGTTTGAGACATGTGTTGACTAGCTTCTATGGATATTATGTGTTGAGTTGATCATTGTAAGAGTAGTTTCTTGTGATTATGGATCATAGCCTGCAGATGCCATCTTGAGTTGACATGCTATGTGATATGATACTTGGTAGGGGTCGCTCCTCTCGAGTGCCGCTCCGGATGCTGGCCAGTGATAGTTGAGACAATAGCCTAGGGGTCGCCATCACACCTGCGGGAGTGTGTCCGCGCACTAGGCAGGCGCAGGCTTGACCGGACCTATGAGTCGGTCATGGCGATTGGATTTCAGGACTATATTTCTTTATTCTAATGGCCAAATAAAGATAACTTGATTTGTAGAGTTATAATTGTATAACTGCATTGATATTCTATCCTATGATTTCACTAGTAATCAATACATTGCTTTCATATTTACTATATGCGGTGAATATCTATAATACTAGTTGAATTCTTGTTAGTCCTCTGCATTTAGTTTATTGTGTACTTCTCTATATGTGGAGTTCTTACCTTGCACTACGATTCAGTGTTACTCTATTTTCTTTTCCTAGTTACCGCTCTTTTAGTTACTTCTGCTCATTTAGACCTAGTGGGAAGGTCGTTGTCGTCGCCGACCGTACCCACTGGGAACTGCTATTAGTAGTTCTCACGCCCTTTTGTGGTCTCCTTTTTCAGGGATAGGTGCACCATCAGTTGAGCGAGGTAAGGGGATTGCGCCTAGTTAGCCACCCTACCAGTATACTTATCTGTAGCAGACTTCCAGATAGTGAGCAATCGTACTTTTCTTTGGACTGGCACAGGCCAGGGCCATTTGCTTGTACTTGATTTTGGGCGTGAATTTATGTATCTTACTACTAATTTCTTGTTGTTCGGTGGTTCAGCTTATGTATAGTGCTCTGCTACTCGTCTTTTGGCTTTTCATGACTCCTCTTAATACTTGTATTGTGCCCGATGGTTTCTTGCAATTCTTGAAAACTGTTTGATATTTTTGCCGCTTCGTTCGGACAGGGGAAACTATGTCCGTTCAGCGGGTCTGTTAGCGTCCCGTAGTCTTCTGTTGCGAACTCGGGGCGTGACATTGAGTCATTGTCGGACATTGAGCCGGCTGATTAGAAGCAAGGTGTTTTGCATGATCGAATTTATTATTTTTTTCAGGAAACAATTTTCACAATTTTTCGAGGAACAAAATATCTCTTTTGTTTGGTACAGCTTTGAGAGTAAATAGTTTGATTTTAGTTAAAAAATTTCAATCCAAAAAAATTTGGATTTGGTTTTGGATTAAAAAAATTGAAAAATCAATCCTAATTAACAAAACCCAAATTATACATTTATATATGTATCAGTATATGTGTGTACAAATATTCGTACAAGTATAAATATGTATGTACATACAGTTATGTATTGATATGGAGCATCAAGTTATTCCCAAAAATTAAATTGATAAATTTAAAAATTAGTAAAATTAAATAAAAAGCCGTACAAACTAATTTTAAAATTTTAAATGTTCAAAAAAACTAACCAAATCGATTTAATTCAGTTTACTTTTCCACACTATTGACTTAGTTGTAATTTTGATTTTTTAATTTTGATTTTGTCAAACCGAATTTCGGTTTCAACTCCGGTTTACATGCAAAGTTGGGTGGATATTTCTTTTTGGTTTAATACACTAAAACTATTAAGTGTGTTCGCACTAAACATTAATTTCAAAAACTCGAGCGGTTAAAAAGACAAATCAATTTTTTAAAAGTGTACAGGCACAGCGCCCATGAATTTCGATTGTGGCTCAGTCCATTTAGCTTCACTCCACTTCGAATATGACTCGGTCTAACCCGACCTCCTACTATTTCGAATGTGAGTCAGCCTAATCTGACCTCTCTCTATGGGGACAGCATGCTGGCCCTCTAAGCCAATAATCAGTCTCACGTCATTGCGAATATGGCTCGGCCCAACACGATCTCCTGTCATTTTGAGCGTGACTCGACGCAATCAGATCTCCTACCATAGGACGGAATGCTGACTCCTATAAGTCAACACTAAGTACTAAAAATTTGATATTTCTTATTTAATATTTTTAAGGGTTAATTTGATTCAGGTCCCGCAAACATAGTAAATTATAAATATATTCCTACAAAATTCAGCTTTCGTATGTTGTCCCTTCAAAAATTCTTGATGTTTTCAAATATGTTCTTACCGTTAAGATCCGTTAGAAAAAATTATTAACTAAAGTAAAATACTTAACTCTAATTAGTTAATGTGGTAAATTGATCATTTCATTCCTCTTCAATTAACAATTGAGATTTTTAGATGAACATATTTGTGATGGCAAAAAGGTCATTTCACTTATAAAATAAACAGTGCTTTAACCGTAACAATCCAGTGGAACATATTTGAAAATATTAGGACTTCTGTAGGAACAAACATATGAAAGTTGAACTTCGTAGAATTATATTTGCAATTTACTATATTTTTAGGAACCAGTATGAAATTAATCATATTTTTAAATGTGTCATAACCAGCTGAATTTTCGTCCGATTACATGTGCTCACCTAAATTTTAAAAGCTTAAGTTTTATCGCCCAAACTTTTAAATTTTTGTAATTGACTACTTAGCTCTTATTATTCCATCAATTTAAAGTAGCTAAACCTAGCCAAATGATCAACCGACAACGAAGGGTGCCTGTTGGCAATATAGAAGAGCCTTTTTCACCTTAAAATTCCGTTTTGCAGTTAAAAAAAAAAGAAAGAAAGAAAAAAAGAAAGAAAAATTTTTGGCTTTTGATTGGTGAAATAATGTGTTTCACTTTGTTTAATTTTTCTTGCCTAATTTGGCTAATATTCTTTGCCTAAATTTATAGAAGATGGACTTATTGTTGGAAATCTGGGATTTATACTGATATCAGATTTTGAGAATCTAGAATTCGTTTTAATATTAAGGGTCTGTTTGGTTAGATGTAATTATAAATGCAGTAAAGTTAGAGATACATGCTATTGAAAATGCGGTAGTTACAACTACATACATCCTGTTTGGTTAGATGTAGTAGAAAACGCTGCAAGTATAAATAATTTATTTGGTTGCATGCAGTTGAAAAACAATGTTTTAAATTTTATCATTATGTACATATGATAGTGAGATTACATCCAATGTAAAAAGAAAAAAAAAAAAAAAATGTTTAAAAAATAATTGAGTAGGTAAGCATACCTTTTGTTTAAAGTTTAATTAAGAAGGTAAGCATATATTTTGTTTAAAGTTACTCTCTTCAACTGCTGCAGTTGGAACTGTGGCCAATTTGGGCGTAGTTTGAACTGCTGCAGTTGGGCCCTCTCCTGCAGTTCCTACTGCAGCAGTTAAAGTTAAATACATCAAAACCAAACACCGAATTTGCATTTACATGTAGTTATAACTGCAGTGCAGTTGCAACTATATGCAACCAAACGGCCCCTAAGAGCTGGAAATTCAATAGTACCGATAGTTGGGATTCTGCAATGAGAACGTCAAAACTGATTTTTAAAATAAATGGTAAATCATTCACATTATTTTTCTTAATTGAAATACGATGGATCATTTATCGTTTTTAAAATATAAAAAAAAGACGGTGAATGATTAATCGTCTTCTAAATTATATTAAAGGCGGTAAATGACTGTTCATCATCTTCAAATTATTTTTCCAACTAAATATTGAGTTTGGACAAAATAGAGTTATTTAAGCAAATAATTTTTTTACAAAGTTATTTGGCCAATTATAAATTTTTAAATGGTTAATTAAATGACAAAAAAGTCCATTCCTCCCAGCCCAATAAGTTGTGGCCTTTCTTTTCATTTTGGTCCCTAATATTCTTTTTTTTTTGCAATTATATTCTTAATCTTTCGAATAATTGCACTTTGATTCTGAATCTTTATTTATTTTTCACTTTGGTCCATAACTACTTAAACTATATGTGCACTCATCTCATTAAACAAAAAATTTCATCATCCTTAATATTATTCTCAATGCCTACGACTATTTCGACCTCGTATACGACACTTACTATCTCTTTTAGAGCATCTAGTATCTTTGGTGTCGAGCAAAATGTGCCACCAAACTCTTCTAGAAATTTAAATTTTTTGGTGTCGAGATTAATTGGAGGCTACTGGATCTTCACCTTGATCAACACGAGTGGATTTGGGCTTCATTAGAGCCAAGTTGTTCTATTCTGTCAAAATCAATTGGAATTTAACAAAATATAAATGTTTCGGACCTAAAATCAAACGAAAAGGAGGCTACGGAGAAAATAGAAGAAAAGATTAAGGCCCCGTTTGGATGCCTCTAAAAACGTAGCATAGTTAAACTATGCTACGCTGGTAGGAAAATAATCCTATGAAGCGTTTGGAAGAAAAAAAAATAACGTAATTTTTGGAGTATAGTTATACTATACTCCAAAAAATGGAGTAAACTTACAATCCACTTTAACCAAAGGAAAAAAATTCCACCATTTTGGGCTCTCAAAGATGTATCAATTTCTACATTTTAAATTTCAACATAAAATTTTAAATTTCAAAATTTTAAATTTTAAAATTCAATTTTAATTTTGATTTTAAATTTCAAAAAGTTCAAATTTCAAATTTCAAATTTCAAATTCAACTTTCAAATTTCAAATTTCAAAAAGTTCAAATTTCAAATTTCAAACTTCAAACTTCAAATTTTAAATTTCAAATTTCAAATTTCAACTTTCAAATTTCAACTTTCAAATTTCAAATTTCAAATTTCAAATTTCAAAAATTTCAAATTTCAAATTTCAAATTTCAAAAAGTTCAAATTTTAATTTAATTTTTAATTTTTAATTTTCAATTTTCAAAATTTAAATTTAAACTTAAATTTTAAATTTTAAATTTATAAATATGTAAATTTATAAATTATTAAATTTAAAATTTAAAATTTTAATTATAGATTTTTTAAATTTCAAATTTTAAAGTTTAAATGGTATACTTTAAATTTTAAAATTTAAAGTTTCAAATTTCAAATTTTAAATTTCAAATTCCAAATTTCAAGTTTAAAACATAAAATATAATATAATTTTTTTATTTTAAATTTTAAATTTTAATTTTATATTTTGAATTTTGAATTTTAATTTTTAAAATTTTATTTTTAAATTTTGAATTTTGAATTTTGAATTTTAAAATTTTAGAAATTTAATTGTTATAAATACTGTGGAATTGTATGATCTGTATCCAAACAGCTTAAAAATGAAGCTGTGGAATTTTTTTGTAGTTACAGAATTCCGTATTTCATTTAGACCAAAACTATAGAATAAAAATCCTATGGAGTTTTTTAACTATGCATCCAAACAGGACCTAAGGTTGTTAAGTCACTACGATTGAAAATAATGTTAACTCTAGCAAAAACTGTCGTGTTTGCATTAAACCTAGGGCGTGTTTGGTTCGAAGTCGGAATTGGAATCGGAATCGGAATCAAAATAAGTTGGAATCGGAATCGGAATGACTCATTACCTAATTCTGTTTGGTTCATTACCTGAATCGGAATCGGAATAAATCATTCCCATTGTCGGTATTTGGTTCAGATGGATATAAAAACGTAATCAAATTAATATACTAACATTATCTTTATGATATATTAATTTAATTCAAATTAAATATTAAATATTAAAAATTTACATCAAAATTTTGAAATAATGTCAAAATTTTAAATCTATTTTTTAAAAAAAAATTAAACTTTGAAGTTGAGTGGATAATTCAAAATATGAAACTGAATTTTGATTTATTCAAATTCAAACTTAAAATTATAATTTAAATTTTAATTTGAATTCATAAATTTAATTTAAGTTTGAAATAAAATTTGAATAAACTTTATATAAATTAAAATTTAATTTAAATTCAAATTCATAAGTTAGATTCGAAATACTTGATTAAATTTTAATTTTTAATTTAAGTTCAAATTAAAATTTAAAATTATATATTTAATTTTTAAATTTTAACTCATATTTTAATTTAAAAAGTTGAAAAAATAAAGTTAATCCGAATAAATATCCATTCCGTCCGGATTCAACTTCCAATCCGGCCTTCTAGGCCGGATTGAAAAAAAGGGGTGATTGAGCGTTTCCTATTCCACTTGGGAATCGGAATCGGAATGGGACTTCCATGTACCAAACACCGACAAACAGATTCACTCATTCCCATTCCGATTCCATGATAAAAAAGAAGCGAACCAAACACGCCCCTAGAGTTTACGCCATTTTTTTTATATTTTATTTGAAAAAAATAGAAAGATTAGGGACCTAATTGTAAAAAAAAATAAAAAGGTAGGAATTATTGGCAAACCAGTACCCAAATTAATTCTTATAATTACTATTCAATAGGTAAGGATCTAAAAAGAAAGGCTTCAATTTGTCCTCTCTTGTTTAGCTCATGTAACGCCCTAGCTTTTCAGGGGTCGCTCATCCTAGGACTACTCCCGTTCTAGTATGCTTAACTTTTTTAAGCTGTTGGGTTTAGCCATCCCAACTTCCCAGGAGTCACTCATCCTAGGACTACTTCCGTCCTAGTATGTTTAACTTTTTTAAGCTCTTGGGCGTAGCCACTACCCAAAATCTTAAGTCGGATTAAAAGTTTTAACCCTCTATCGCTTGGTAATTGGCTCTGATATCAACTATGACGTTCCAACTTTTCAGAGAATTACCTATTCTAGGACTACTCACGTCCTAACATGCTTAACTCTCTTAACTCTCTTAACCTCTTGGCCTATCCACCCACCAAAATGATTAAGTCGGGTTAACTTTTTCCTATTTTCTTTCTAACAACCTTAAGGTTGTTAGATGGAAAATAGAAAAAAGGGAGTGGCAGACGTGAATTATTAGAATTTTTATTTAATTGTTAGGATTATATAGATAAATTATTAGAATTTTTAGGTTGTTAAAATTATATGTGATTTGTTGTAATTTTTATATGATTGTTTAGATTATATGATTTGTTGTTAGGACTTTCTTTGATTGTTAGGATTTTATTCAATCTTTCGTCCCCTGTGTCGGCTCATAGATTTTACTATTAAGCTAATTATAACACTTGATTGAACTGGAAGATAATTTTGAATATAATTATAGTTATAATTATAGTAAAACAAAATGAAAGAATGACACAAAGGATTTTAGTTTTCTCCGATATCTTACTTATTGATATCATTTATTCATCATCATATATGAATAATTTTCCTAGTAATTCATAGTAATAAACCTTCCACTTGCAAA
The DNA here is from genome assembly GCF_001540865.1 of Ananas comosus. Lineage (NCBI taxonomy): Eukaryota > Viridiplantae > Streptophyta > Magnoliopsida > Poales > Bromeliaceae > Ananas > Ananas comosus. The sequence continues at coordinate 10,157,212 of NC_033637.1, forward strand.
AACATTTCCACCTACAATACACAAGTTAACTAAATAATCATGAAAATTTATTTATTCCTGGAGCTCCAATTGTGTGTTACAATTTATCATGTATTTAGTAAGAGCTGAAGTTGTTGAATCATACAAGTTGTCAAATCATTTATATATTATGCCAATATTTATCTTCATGCTTATAAAGTGTATTTTAATAAATTGAATCTTTTCACGAGAGAAACGGTTTTTTGGTTGCTTGTTTACTCATTATTCAGAAACCTATAATAGTTGCATATGCATGAACCTAGGGATAGGGATGTCAACTGATCGGATTCGAAGCGAGTTTTTAAAAATTCAAATCCGAACTCGATTCCAAATTCGAAATCCGAACCCGAATCCAAATTCGAATCCGACGAATTTTAAAAATTTATATCCAAATCTGAACCCAATAAAAAATTTGAAATCCGAACCCGGGCCCCAACCCGAAAATCTGAACCGAAATAATTATTGTTCCTTTCAATATTTCAAAAATATATTATATTAATCTAAATTTTTAAAACACAAATTCAAATACAACATCAAACATTTGGATTGTTGTCGGGTTCGAGTCGAGTACAATCAAAATCCGCAATGAGAATTCAGAATTTGTTCTAATACCAAGCGCTGGAAATTCAATAGTACTGATAGTTGGGAATCTGCAATGAGAACGTCAAAACCAATTTTTAAAATAAACGGTAAATCAATCACATTATTTTTCTTAATGGAAATACGATGGATCATTTATCGTTTTTGAAATATAAAAAAATGAGAGTGAATGATTAATCGTCTTCTAAATTATATTAAAGGCAGTAAATGACCGACCATCATCTTCTACTTATTTTTCCAATTGAACATTGAGTTTGGACAAACTAGAGTTATTTAATCAAATAATTTTTTTACGAAGTTTTTTAATGGTTAAATGAAAAAAAAAATCCATTCTTCCCCGCCCAATGAGTTGTCGCCTTTCTTTTCATTTTGGTCCCAAATATATATATTTTAATTATATTCTTAATCTTTAGAATAATTGCACTTTGATTCTAAATCTTTATTTATTTTTCGCTTTGGTTCATTATTCCTTAAACTATATGTGCACTCATCTCATTAAGCAAGAAATTTCATCATCCTTAATATTGTCCTCGATGCCTACGACCAGTTCGACCGTGCATACGACATTTAATATCTCTTTTAGAGCATCTACTATTTTTGGTGTCGAACAGAACGTGCCACCGAACTCTCTTCTAAAAACTTAATTCGGAGGCTACTGGATCTTGACCCTGATCTACATGTGTGGATTTGGGCTTCATTAGTGTCAAGTTGTTCTATTCCGTCAAAATCAATTGGAATTTTACAAACTATAAATATTTCAGACCTAATATCAAAAGAAAAGAAAGCTAAGGGAGAAAATAGAAGAAAAGATTAAAGGTTATTAAGTCACTACTCTTTAAAAAAAGGTTAACTCTAGCAAAAACTATCATGTTTTCATTAAACAATATTTGCCGTATTAGCATTAATCTTACTGCATGGCAATTACCACCAGAGTTTACGCCATTTTTTTCGAGATTTTATTTGAAAAAATTAGAAAGATTAGAGACCTAACTATAAAAAGAAAATAAAAAGTTAGGGATTACAATCTAAAACTGGGTAATGGTTGGGAACCAAAGGTGAAACCAACCAAGCATAGATGTTTCTTCAAGCATGAATTATTTGCAAACTAGTGCCAAATTAATTCTTATAATATTTACTATTCAATATGCAAGGATCCAATTAAAAGGGAAAACTTCAAATAACCCCTATGGTTTCGCATTTTCTCACTTTAGTATCCTGTGGTTTAAGGTGTATCAAGCTAGTATCCTGTGGTTTCACACTTTTTCACTTTAGTACCATGTAGTTTAAAGTGTATCAAGTTAGTACCCTGTGATTTCATTTTTGTATCAAGTTAGTACCATGTGGTTTCATTTTTCTCTTTTTATTATTCATTTCGAGGTATTTTTACAGGGTATAAAGTAAGAAAGTACGAAACCACAGGGTACTAGCTTGATACACTTTAAACCATAGGGTACTAAAGTGAGAAAGTGCGAAACCGCAGTGTACTAACTTGATACACTTTAAACCATAGGGTACTAAAGTGAGAAAGTGAGAAACCACAAGGGTGTATTTGAAGTTTTCCCTAATTAAAAAGATAAGCTTCAGTTGCCCTCTCTTGTTCAACTAATATGATGCCCCAACTTTCCAGAGGGTCATCAATTCTTGGACTACTTCCGTCCTAACACGCTTAACTCTCTTAATCACCACCCAAAATGCTTAAGTTGGGTTAAGAGTTTTAACCCTTTTCCGGCTGGTAATTGGTTTTGATACCAACTGTGACACCCTAACTTTCCAAAGGGTCACCTATCCTAGGATTACTCCTGTCCTAGCACGCCTAACTCTCTTAACCTCTTGGGTCTAGCCACCATCCAAAATGTTTAAGTCGTATTAAGAGTTTTAATCCTACTATATCTTATATATAAAACTATTCGGGGTCTCACAGCTCACTTTTTACTTTTGGCACTATGATTCAAAAAAATTATTATTAATTATCCCGTGTTTCTATTTATACTCCACTACAAGATATTAGTAAATACGATCCCAAAGTAATATATTTTACCAACTACAGATAACAAATTGTAGATTATAAAAAGTATAAAAACTATATGATTTTTTGGTTAATTTACTGTAATATGCGAACTTTTGATACTTGTGTAGGTGTGAGAAAGAGGGTGGAAATGAGATTAAACCGTTTTGGCGCGAAATTGACGCGAAAACGGATAAATTGGGCCAATATTTCATTATGAGGGACCATATTGCAAATAGCAAAATTACTGGATTAAGTTGCAAAATGGCTTGATCTTATCCTCTCTCCCTCTCTCTCTCCCTTTGAAGCTGCCAGAAAACAAGAGAAAAAGAAAGAGAGAAGAAGAAGAAGAAGAAGAAGAAGATGAAGATGAAGATGAATTGGAGGTAAGGTAAAAATTTCTATACTTCTCTCTCCCTTCCCTTCTTCTTCCCTTTCTTTTCCCTTCCTTTCTCTCTTCCCCTTTCCTTCTTCCTTTCCTTTCTCCCTGTTCTTCCCCTGCTGCTGCTGGTGCAGTTTTGCAGCCTTGCTGCTGCTGCGAGGTACTGTAGCAGCAGCAGCAGATTGCTGCTGCAGGCTGCCCAGCAGCAGCAGCAAATTGTTGCTACTGCAGGGGCAGCAAGAAAGAAAGAAAGAAAAGAAAAAGAGAAGAGGAAAAGAAGAAATGAAAGGAAGAGGAAGAATGAAAAAGAGAAATCGAGAGATAGAGAGAGAGAGAGATGGAAAGAAAAGAATAGATAGAATAACATGAATGAAGTGGATGTAGAAATTGGATCGAGTGATGCAATTGGCGTAATTCGTACCTCTAATCTCCAATTGATGCACGCAGGGTGTTCGAGAGTGTGAATTAGTGTGATACACATTTCCGATGAGGCGCAATTTAAGTAATTTCGGGAAATCGTGCGAAGGGTCGCGTGTAACCTTTCTTTTATCGGAGTCGACATAGCGAGTCGAGGTGGGTTTCGAGTCGTCGAAAATGGCGAATTTCCCCCTATGTCTATTTTGGTAGAAGCTATATAATATTTGAATTTGCACATCTAGTTTACCTGTTTATTGATCCTCAGACCGTGAAAAATTGAAGCATGATAGAGATTTAGCATTGACATCTGATTATGAGCAGAAGTATGTATATGCATATGCGTATGATGATTTATACTTGAGCATTGTGTTGAATAGACGTAGCTCATGTCCCTGTTTGTGGTTCTCCGTTCATGACTTTGTTTATTGAAAGAGATTATTGAAAGAGATGCTATTAGCATGAAGTTGAGTTTATATGCAAAGATGAGAACTAATGTAGGTCACACTTCTTTCCTCGCCATGATATAGTAATTGTCAGCAATATTTAGATCCGGTAACGTATCGACTTGCTCTACCGCCGAACCTATCGGGCGTGCACAACGTCTTTCATGTATCGGTCCTTCGAAGGTACATTCATGATCCAGCTCACGTTTTGGAGACTATACCAGTGGAACTGCGTGAGGATTTGAGCTTTGAGGAGCAATCAGTGAAGATTTTGGCTCGCGAGGTGAAGAAGCTGCGGAAGCGGGATATTCCATACGTGAAGGTACTTTGGAGCAACCACGGGGAGCGAGAGGCCACGTGGGAGCTGGAGAGCGCTTTGCAGGAGCGCTATCCCCATCTTTTTCAGATGGAGTCTTGAGGTATGCTTTTGCTTTTGAGTTTCACGGACGAAACTCCTTTTTAGGAGGGGTGAATGTGACGCACTGGACTTCGCAAATTGTGGGGTTCGAGTGATTGATTGTGTTCTGAACTTTTCTAGACTTTCTGGTGGGTCGTTGACAGTGTTCGGACCTATGGTTCGAGTCCCGAGAATTGTGGTTTAAAGCTGTGTACCAAAATCCAAAAAGTTGGATTTTTGGTCAGCTCTCGGGAAGCCTGCAGCAGGCTGTGTACCGGTACAGGCTTGGTGGCTGTACCGGTACAGGGTTGATGGCTGTACCGATACGGGACCGCGTACCGGTACACAGACGATTTTGAGGCAAACCCGAGGCTCGGGTTTGGCCATTTCGTGGGTTGTGTACCGGTACACAAACCCGTGTACCGGTACGCAGTGCAGATTTTGGCTGTTTTGTGGACGGGTGTTTTTGCAATTGTTGCAACCTCTGTTTAAGCACACCCCAGCCCCTTGGGGGCTGTTTTGAGTCCTAGAACAGTGGAGAGCAAGGTAAGAGGAGTTCCTTTGATTTCTTCTCCATTTTTGTTGGATTTTGGTTGATTTTGATCCCTCCTCTCTTCTCTACCTTGCTTTTTGTTGGGTTACCACCATTGTTGAAGGCTTGGAGCTTGGAGAGGAGCTTGTTTAAGAGGTGATCTTCAACTCCACTTGGCTTGTGACTTGGTTTTGAGCTTCTTGTGAGGTTAGTAAGCCTAATCTTTTCTTTGGATTAAGTTTCGGTAGCTTCTACTAGATCAAACCCTAGATTTGGCATATTAGGGCTAAAAATGGGGATTTTTGATTTGAGGGCTTTGGAACCAAATTGATGGGTTTAGAACCTTTGTTTAGGTTAGATTGGAAGGACTCTAGCTCCCATTTGGAGATCGAGAGAGCTTCCTTCGTAATCGGTGAGTTTTCTTCAACCCTAGCCCTAAATGATTAATGATTGAGCTTAGCGTCATTCGTTTCGATTGGGTGACACTTATTTTCATACCTCTAGGATACTAGGAGGCTAGAGGACACCATCGTCGGAGCAAACGAAGGGTTTCGTTTACCGTTGGTGGGTTTGACTTTATGAAAATGGGGCGAAATGGCCCCTATGCTTTCTAAACTTTTCGTAAATTATTTTTGAATGCAAATTCATGCTAAACATGAATTATGTGAATTTTAGAACACTTAAAATGCATGCATTATTTATCATAAAATTTACACTCTATATAGTAGAGCTATATGTGTAGATTGCATTCATTGTGGATGGTGTTTGGTTTCGCAAGTGAGAACATGTCTCCATGCTAGAATTGAGTGAAATTGTGCATCATGAACATATTAATACCATGCTTGGACTCGTTGAACAAAAGTGTCATAAAGGGCACTTGGAATTAGTAAACTGTGAAACTGCAATATAGAGACAAATTGATAGGCCATTATACATCTTCTATATTCCATGTTAGAGACATGATGATATAGAAATAGGCCATTGAGACACTTGATATATTCCATATTTTTAGACATGAGGACTTGGTACTTGAGACAGATCATTGCTTGCTTGCCATTGTGCTCATTCGCACATACTTGTGAGGGTCGCTCCCTACAAGCCGGCACTCCGGAGATAGCCATCGCGACATCTGCTCGCCCGTGCGGGATTGGGCGCCGAAGTGGATTGCCGTGGGGGAGGCTCATCCCTAGAGTGGGGATGTTGACTACCACGGGGCCATTAGGCACGGCGCAGGCCAGACAGCCTTCGAGTGGGTCTTGTGATTGGGACTTAGTGACAGAACATGCTATGTGAACTTTAAAACTATTAAAGTGGACTTGAACTAGAATAGTAAACAATGACATCTTTACTATTTTTGCATTGAGGACATCGGATTGGTTGCATTTCTATGCTTATCCATGTCATACACATTCATGCACATTCATGTTATCGTTGCTTTATTACTTATGCAAATCAAGCTAAGTAGAGACTTTATGTTATAGTAAGTTACATTTTTATTTACCTTTCGTCTTACTACATTGTTAGTCACTGACCTCTTTTTGTAGCTTTGGGCCTTGTGGTGCATTCACTGAAGTCAGTAATTGCCCACTGGGAACTATTTTTAATAGTTCTCACGCCCCTGTTTTATGGTTTACTTTTCAGAGCCTTCGGCACCGGCGGAGGCACGGGATCGCGGCAAGGGGATCGCTTAGCTAGCTAGCGAGGAGCGGTTCTTTGCCTAGGTGGTTTGCTCTTTCTTTTTGTAGTTGGGAGAGTGAGAGATTTTGTATCCATGTGTAGAGACCACCTATGTACCTACTTTTAGCACTTGTATTTGGGATTTCCTATTGTATTTACTTTATGTCTTATTTAGTGAATTTACAGTTTTATCCTTATTTCTTGTTGTAGCATTTAGACATTTATTACGCTCTGATACACCTAGATGTCTTTTATTATGGCTTTATTATTGTTGTTTTTAGACGCCTTATATGTTGTAGACATATGGCGGGTCTGGGCACGCGCCGGGCGGGCTTCCGCTGGGTCCCGGGGCGTGACAGATTAATTTGGTATCAGAGCCTAGGGTTGAGTCTTAGGGGACCTAGCAAATCTTAGGCCGGTTGGACTATAGGAAATAGGCTCGTGAGAGACGAGGTCTATTTGATTTGTAAGCGAAAGTATCTTGATTGGGTATCTTTGATAACTCTTGAATATGGAGTTAAATTGAAGTGTATAGCTCCTAACTCCGCGGAGGGGTACGTTGGCGGCCGACAACATAACATCGGGAGTTAGTGGTGAGGAACACTTCCTTACTTTCACATGATTTGGGTATTGTCTTTTGAGCGAGGATGCGTTCGCGTGGGTTTTACTAACTTACGCTTTTATGATATTGTAGTGACGATGCCGATTACTCGCTCCCAATCTGCCGGGGCGGACAATGCGGCAAACCTTGAGGAGGTCGAGACCTCCGCTACCTCCGGATCCAGCGAGGTCCGCGAGTTGAGGGGCCAGTTTGCGGCCCTCACTGATTTAGTCACTCAGCAGGCGGAGGCGGCCCAACAGCAGACCGAGGCGGCGCGCCGACAGGAGGCGCGGATGAAGCGTTTGGAGGACCTACTACTGCAGCAGACAGCGGCTTCTAGGGAGACTCAGGCCCCTACACCGCCAGCACTAGTTGTGGACGTTGCACCGAGAACGCCGTCCCCCGCGCCCAGTTCTTCGCGTGCGCGCCTGTGGCCGCACCCCAGGAGGAGGTCTTGGCAGCACCACCTGTGCAGAGGCCCCCAGTTGGAGCAGCTTTCCCTACTTTGGTTGAGGGGGCGGAGTGAGATAGACTGATGGAGCGCCTCAATAAGTTCAGGAGGTGCAGCCCCCGAGTCTTCGACGGCGAGAAGGTCGACCACTGGATCGTGGAGAAGTGGTTGATGCATATGGAGAAGCTCTTCCGCGACACCTTCGTGGAGGAGAGGGATCGAGTTTGGCTCGCCATCACCACTTGATCGAGCCTAACCGCTAGTGGTTGGATCTCCAGGAGAACCCCAGCACGGACTTGGCAGCTATCACTTGGACGAGGTTCAAGGAGCTTCTTTTGGCGCACTACTTTCCGACCAGCGTCAAGAGGAAGATGGAGCAGAATTTGCGCAGTTTGCTCCAGGGTGACAGGACCGTAGCCGAGTACGAGAGGGAGTTTTCTCGGCTTCTGCATTGCGTGCCCTTCGTCGTGCGTGACGACGAGGACAAGGCCCGCATCTTCGAGCGAGGATTGAGACCGTCTATCTTCCGGTTTGTGCAATCATCTAACCTCCAAACCTACCGGGAGGTGGTGGATCGCGCGCTCATTATGGAGAGCGGCACGGCGGATTTCTAGGAGCAACGAGAGACTAGGGACAAAGGGAAGGCCAAGAGGCCTGCGGCTGAGGGTGCGAGCCAGACGCACTCTAGGAGGCCGCCGAAACATTCGAGGAGCCAGCAGCGTGGGCGCAGCTCAGCAGCCCAGCGAGGAGGTTATGACCGACGTCGGCCCTCCCCGTGTGTGATCTGTGGTGGTCCTCATCACCCACCGCAGTGTCCACAACGGGCGGGCAGGTGCTTCCAGTGTGGCCAGGAGGGCCACATGCGGACTGAGTGCCCGAGAGGTTCTTCACCGGCACCATCGACTGCATCGGCACCGGCTTTACCAGCCGCCAGCCAGGGGACTCCGTCAGCGCAGTATCAGCTTGGGCAGCCACCCGTCCAGCGCCAGAGCGAGGGATCTCGACAGGCCCCGAGTGGGCGCATATACGCCGCTCAGACTGCGGAGGCGGCTGCAGTCGAGGATGTGGTTGCAGGTATTATTTTACTTGATGGCATTAGAGTTCGTGCTTTATTTGATACCGGTGCATCGTATTCATTTATCGATAGGCTGTTTGCCGAGTTGCATGGCATTCAATTGGTTCCTTTGTTGCATACGAGACATGTTGTTGTCCTCGACCACGTTTTGGATATTAGAGAGTATAACCCCAGTTGCCCTGTTCGGGTAGGAGAATGGATCATGCCCGTGGATTTGCTAGCCTTGCGCAAGCTGGGGGACTTTGACGTGGTCTTGGGCATGGATTGGTTGACCAAGTACTATACCACGATTGATTGTAAGAATCGCACGGTTACTTTTAGAGAACCGGGGCAAACCGAGGTGGTATTTTGTGGATGCCGGAGTTCGCTGTTTGCGACGACGATCAGCTCGTCTCGAGCTAGGCAGCTGATCAGCAGAGGTTGCGTAGCCTATTTGGCTAGTGTTGTGTTGAGGGGCGAGGATGATACCCTTAGGATTGAGGATATTCCGGTGGTGCGAGAGTTTCAGGATGTGTTTCCAGCTGAGCTACCGGGTATGCCTCCTGATAGGGAGATTGAGTTTGTGGTAGATCTCGTCCCTGGGACTACCCCAATCTCAATGGCACCCTATAGGATAGCACCGGCGGAGCTGAAGGAGCTGAGAGCATAGCTACAGGATTTGCTGGACAAGGGCTTTATTCGCCCGAGCGTCTCGTCTTGGGGAGCACCAGTTTTGTTCGTCAAGAAGAAGGACGAATCGCTTCGCCTTTGTGTGGATTATCGTGAACTCAATAAAGTCACGATTAAGAACAAATATCCGTTGCCGAGGATCGACGACTTGTTTAATCAGCTTCAGGGATCGTGTGTGTATTCCAAGATAGACTTACAGTCTGGATACCACCAATTGAAGATTAAACTCGAGGATGTATCGAAGACGGCTTTTAGAACACGGTATGGACATTACGAGTTCACAGTTATGCCGTTCGGGCTTACTAATGCCCCGGCAGCTTTTATGGATCTAATGAACCGTGTTTTCAAGCCTTATCTAGACAGGTTCGTTGTGGTGTTCATCGACGACATTTTGGTCTACTCTCGAAGTGATGCAGATCACGAGGAGCATTTGAGAATTGTACTCCAAGTACTTCGGGAAAAGGAGCTTTATGCCAAGTTGAAGAAATGTGAATTTTGGCTTCGAGAGGTAGCCTTCCTTGGACACTTGATTTCAGGATCAGGTATAGCAGTGGATCCCAAGAAGATCGAAGCAATCAAGGATTGGCCGAGACCGACGAGCGTCACGGAGATACGGAGCTTCCTTGGATTGGCCGGTTACTACCGGAGATTTGTAGAGGGGTTTGCTAAACTGTCTACTCCCCTCACGAGGCTCACACATAAAGGAGTCAAGTTCATTTGGAATGATGCGTGCGAGCGAAGCTTCCAAGAGTTGAAGTAGAGATTGACGACCGCCCCGATCTTGACCCTACCAGTAGCTGGAGCAGGGTATGTGGTTTATAGTGATACTTCACTTATTGGATTGGGCTGTGTATTGATGCAGGATGGCAAGGTGATAGCGTATGCTTCTCTCCAACTAAAAGAATATAAAAAGAACTACCCGACGCATGATTTGGAGTTGGCAGCCGTGGTGTTCGTGTTGAAGCTATGGCGCCACTATTTTTATGGCGAGCGGTGTGAGGTGTACACGGATCACAAGAGCTTAAAGTACCTGTTTACTCAGAGGAAGTTGAACTTGAGGCAGCGCAGATGGTTGGAGCTACTCAAGGATTATGATCTGACGATCCTTTACCACCCGGGCAAGGCTAACGTGGTGGCGGATGCGCTAAGTAGGAAATCGATGAAAAACTTAGCGTTGCATGTTGTGACTCAACCGCAGTTGATTGAGCAGATAAAGCGGTTGGAGTTGGAGATAGTGACTCCTGACAAACCCTTGAGATTGATGACCTTGGTGGTGCAACCTACTCTTTTGGATAGAATCAAAGAGAAGCAAGTTTCCGATTTGGACTTGCAAAGGATTCGAGGTAAAATGGTTGATGGATGCACCGGCGACTTCCTTTTGGATGATCTGGGATTGATGCGTTTTCGTGGGCGGATTTGTGTACTCGCGGATTCGGGGATTAAAGAAGACATTCTTCAAGAAGCGCACCGGGCGCCCTATGCTATACATCCTGGTGGCATCAAGATGTATAAGGACTTAAAGTTGCTCTATTGGTGGCCCGGGATGAAAAAGGATGTTGGCGAGTTCGTTGTTAGATATTTAACTTGCCAACAAGTGAAAGCGGAGCACCGAGTTCTCGCAGGGAAGCTTCAGAGTTTACCTATTCCTGTGTGAAAGTGGGAGAATATCACCATGGACTTCGTGACAGGATTGTCTCGCTCACAGGCTGGGCATGATGCTATTTGGGTGATCGTGGATAGGTTAACGAAGTCGGCGCACTTCGTGCCTGTTCATACGACTTGGACCGGAGAGAAGCTCGCACAAGTGTACCTTGATGAGATTGTGCGACTTCATGAAGTGCCTACATCGATTGTATCTGATCGCGACACGCGTTTTGTGTCTCACTTTTGGAGAACTCTGCAGGACGCCTTAGGCACCCGATTGGATTTCAGTACAGCATGCCACCTGCAGAGTGATGGACAGTCGGAGCGCACTATACAGGCCTTAGAGGATATGCTCCGGGCATGTGTGATAGACTTCTAGGGAGGATGGTCGCAGCATCTACCTATGGCGGAGTTTGCTTATAACAACAGTTATCAAGCAAGCATCAAGATGGCGCCCTTCGAAGCACTTTATGGACGGAAGTGTAGATCGCCGCTTCATTGGAGTGAAGTTGGCGAGAGACTGGCTTTAGGCCCTGATGTGCTCCAGGAAGCTGAGGACAATGTTCGCATTGCTCGTGAGCGACTTGTGACGGCGCAGAGTAGACAAAGGAGCTACGCCGACCGACGACGGCGAGACTTGGAGTTCCATGTAGAAGACCATGTTTTCTTGAAGGTCTTGCCGACTAGAGGAATCAAGAGATTCGGGATTCGGGAAAAGTTGAGCCCCCGTTTTATTGGACCGTATGAGGTTTTGGAGCGTGTAGGTCCGGTAGCGTATCGACTTGCTCTACCGCCGAACCTATCGGGCGTACACAACGTCTTTCATGTATCGGTCCTTCGAAGGTATATTCATGATCCAGCTCACGTTTTGGAGACTATACCAGTGGAACTGCGTGAGGATTTGAGCTTTGAGGAGCAACCAGTGAAGATTTTGGCTCGCGAGGTGAAGAAGCTGCAGAAGCGGGATATTCCATATGTGAAGGTACTTTGGAGCAACCACGGGGAGCGAGAGGCCACGTGGGAGCTGGAGAGCGCTTTGCAGGAGCGCTATCCCCATCTTTTTCAGATGGAGCCTTAAGGTATGCTTTTTCTTTTGAGTTTCGCGGACGAAACTCCTTTTTAGGAGGGGTGAATGTGACGCACTGGACCTCGCAAATTGTGGGGTTCGAGTGATTGATTGTGTTCTGAACTTTTCCAGACTTTCTGGTGGGTCGTTGACAGTGTTCGGACCTATGGTTCGAGTCCCGAGAATTGTGGTTTAAAGCTGTGTACCAAAATCCAAAAAGTTAGATTTTTGGTCAGCTCTCGGGAAGCCTGCAGCAGGCTGTGTACCGATACGGGCTTGGTGGCTGTACCGGTACAGGGTTGATGGCTGTACCGGTACGGGACCGCGTACCGGTACACAGACGATTTTGAGGCAAACCCGAGGCTCGGGTTTGGCCATTTCGTGGGTTGTGTACCGGTACACAAACCCGTATACCGGTACGCAGTGCAGATTTTGGCCGTTTCGTGGACGGGTGTTTTTACAATTGTTGTAACCTCTATTTAAGCACACCCCAGCCCCTTGGGGGCTGTTTTGAGCCCTAGAACAGTGGAGAGCAAGGTAAGAGGAGTTCCTTTGATTTCTTCGCCATTTTTGTTGGATTTTGGCTGGTTTTGATCCCTCCTCTCTTCTCCACCTTGCTTTTTGTTGGGTTACCACCATTGTTGAAGGCTTGGAACTTAGAGAGGAGCTTGTTTGAGAGGAGATCTTCAACTCCACTTGGCTTGGGACTTGGTTTTCAGTTTCTTGTGAGGTTAGTAAGCCTAATCTTTCCTTTGGATTAAGTTTGGTAGCTTCTACTAGATCAAACCTCAGATTTGACATATTAGGGCTAAAAATAGAGATTTTTTATTTGAGGGCTTTGGAACCAAATTGATGGGTTTAGAACCTTTGTTTAGGTTAGATTGGAAGGACTCTAGTTCCCATTTGGAGATCGAGAGAGCTTCCTTCGCAATCGGTGAGTTTTCTTCAACCCTAGCCCTAAATGGTTAATGATTGAGCTTAGCGTCATTCGTTTCGATTGGGTGACACTTGTTTTCATACCTCTAGGATACTAGGAGGCTAGAGGACACCCTCGTCGGAGCAAATGAAGGGTTTCGTTTACCGTTGGTGGGTTTGACTTCATGAAAATGGGGCGAAATGGCCCCTATGCTTTCTAAACTTTTCGTAAAGTATTTTTGAATGCAAATTCATGCTAAACATGATTTATGTGAATTTTAGAACACTTAAAATGCATACATTATGTATCATAAAATTTACACTCTATATAGTGGAGCTATATGTGTAGATTGCATGCATTGTAGATTGTGTTTCGTTTCGCAAGTGAGAACATGTCTCCATACTAGAATTGAGTGAAATTGTGCATCATAAACATATTAATACCATGCTTGGACTCGTTGAACAAAAGTGTCATAAAGGGGCACTTAAAATTAGTAAACTGTGAAACTGCAACATAGAGACAAATTGATAGGCCATTATACATCTGCTATATTCCATGTTAGAGACATGATGACATAGAGATAGGCCATTGAGACACTTGATATATTTCATATTTTTAGACATGAGGACTTGGTACTTGAGACAGATCATTGCTTACTTGCCATTGTGCTCATTCGCACATGCTTGTGAGGGTCGCTCCCTACAAGCCGGCACTCCGGAGATAGCCATCGCGACATATGCTCGCCCGTGCGGGATTGGACGCCGAAGTGGATTGCCGTGGGGGAGGCTCATCCCTAGAGTGGGGATGTTGACTACCACGGGGCCATTAGGCACGGCGCAGGCCAGACAACCTTCGGGTGGGTCTTGTGATTGAGACTTAGTGACAGAACATGCTATGTGAACTTTAAAACTATTAAAGTGGACTTGGACTAGAATAGTAAACAATGACATCTTTACTATTTTTGCATTGAGGACATCGGATTGGTTGCATTTCTATGCTTATCCATGTCATACACATCCATGCACATTCATGTTATCGTTGCTTTATTACTTATGCAAATGAAGCTAAGTAGAGACTTTATGTTATAGTAATTTACATTTTTATTTACCTTTCGCCTTACTATATTGTTAGTCACTGACCTCTTTTTGTAGCTTTTGGGCTTTGTGGCGCAGTTCACTGAAGTCAGTAATTGCCCACTGGGAACGATTTTTAATAGTTCTCACGCCCTCTTATTCGTTTCTTTCAGAGCCTTCTGCACCGGCGGAGGCACGGGATCGCGGCAAGGGGATCGCATAGCTAGCTAGCGAGGAGCGATTCTTTGCCTAGGTGGTCTACTCTTTCTTTTTGTAGTTGAGAGAGAGTGAGAGATTTTGTATCCATGTATAGAGACCACCTGTGTATCTACTTATAACACTTGTGTTTGGAATTTTCTTTGTATTACTTTATGCTCTTATTAGTGGATTCCAGCTTTATATTTCTTTCCTATTGTAGAACTTAGTATTATATCATACTCTGATACTCCTAGATGTCTTTTATTATTGTTTTATTTATCCTTGTTTTAGACGCCTTATATGTTTTAGACGTATGGCGGGTCTGGGCACGTGCCGGGCGGGCTTCCGCTGGGTCCCGGGGCGTGACAATAGTGGGCACCTTCGTTCGGCGAAACGAAGGGTTGCGGGAGTCACGGTGGGTTTGACTTCATGAAACAGGAAAGAAATGCCTCCTATGTGTTCTATATTGGTTGTATCTTCAATATATTGTAAAACTTGCTTTAATTTTTGATATTCTGTTGTGATTTATCTGGTATTGATAATTTATTGAGATTCTGTTGGTACTGATGTGTATATTGTTAATGCTGAATTCTTTGTATTGTTGGATTAACTTTGTTGTTGCGTTGTGATATTGTATTGTACTGTTGTGCTGACCTCGTTGTGAAGTCGTATTGTTGATTGATCTGATGTTGTATTGTACTGGGTAAGGGTTTGTAGTTGTATTGGACACGATGAATGGTTCACCGTGTCTAAACACGGTGAACCATTCACCGTGTCCAATAGAACTACCTGTAATTTAGCCACTTTTGGCTAAGGGCTAGGTATTTGTATTTGACATGGTGAACTATTCACCGTATTTAGACACGGTGAACCATTTACCGTGACCAATGTGGTATACGCTTACTGGTTTGGGGACGTATAATACAATGGACACGGTAAACCATTCACCGTGTTTGAACATGGTGAATGGTTCACCGTGTTCAACTTAAACACCTGGCCCCAGCCCTACTCGCGTGGTACTTACGTGGCGCCTACGTGGCAGGGGCAGAATCATTTTTGCAATTTCAAATTTGATAGGGCTATTTTTAAAATAAAAATTTCTCAGGAGGTTATTTGCAAAAAAAAGCCCGTTTAATAAGGTAGGGATATAATAGATATTTTAATTAGATTTTAATTCTGGTATATATTTAACTCATGTTTAATCTCACTTAACTTAACAAGGATAATTGCAGGAGTATTTTATTTTATAATAACGATAGAATATATATAGAAGCAAGGGGTATTGCAGAAAGAAATAAGATCCGAAACTAGGGATGCAAACGGATCTGGGTTGGTGGAGCTCCGGCCCCGATCCGCCCCGAATGGGGCACTAAACGGGAGGAAATAAACGGATTCGGGACAGGAAACGGGGCAATTTTTATGATCCGAGGCGGATTCGGGGCAGGAAACGGGAAAATTTTTGATCCGCCCCGAATCCCCTCCGAATCTGCCACGAAAACTATTTCTATATTTTTTTAAAATACCCTTAAAAAATGATATATTTACAAAAAAAAACCCCAACTATATTAGCTCTCGTAGTCTCATTTTGCAAACTTTGAATTTTATTGCGAATTGTAATTGATATTTTTGATTTTTATAGTTGATATTGTTATTTATATATAACTTGATAATATTATTAATTAATATTAAAAATTTTGTTGATTTATATTTATAAAATGTTAATAATATTAAAATTTGTAAAACAAATACTATTTGGCGGGGCGAATTCGGGGTGCCGGCGGGAGGCGGATTATGAGGTGGGGCGGATCATGGGATAACTATTTTCAGTCACGAATTCCGGACAGGAGGCGAGACGGACTTTTCGTAGTCGGGCGGGGCTCCCAGCCCAAGATCCGCCCCGTTTGCATCCCTGGACCAAAACCTTTTTCAATCAACAATCCCTGTTCGGGATTCCTCGTTCTAGGGTTTCACTCGTCTCTACGGCTGTCCGCCCGGCAGACTCCCCCATCGAAACCCGTCTCTACGGCGGACGCCCTCAAGTAGGGCCCGCCGATCTCTCGCTCTCCCTCCTCTCCCTCAGCCGCGCCCATCAAAGCCATCAACGCCGCTGCCGCCTCGCGTCGAAGTCGTCGGCGTCGACTCCCTGGTCGCTTTCTGGTTGCCGCTTTGAACCGGTTGAGAAGCGGAACCAAAAAACCGTCGCACGTCGGAACCGTTTCCGGGACCGGTTCTGATTTGTCCGCGTCGTCGGATCGGTTTCATCCCCACGAGTACTAGTAGCGGCCATTATTTCGTATATCCGAACTGAAGAACTCGATCGACGATCAGAGGCATCGACGGCTCCAACGCTGATCCCACACGTCATGGACGGGATGAACGTCCACGACGAGGATCCATCGGAGGTATCTATCTATCTATCTATCTATGCATTTGTCTATCCATCCACCCGTCTCTCCAATCCCGGTCGCTTGCTCTCTTTAGACAACTGCGCCTTAGATAGTTCGTACCCTGTTGGAGGAAGGGGAACTCTAGGATTTTTGTTGGTCCTACTTTCCTGCGCAGGACGTGGAGGCGAGGACGAAGCGGCCCAAGCTGAGCGACGAGGAGGAGATGGTTCCCGCCGACTCTGGAGGAGGTACTGCAGGTTGTTCTTTCCCATGTCACTCTTTCCTTCCTTCTCTGTGCATTATCGCCGGTTTTATTGATCTATTTTGTGCCATCATATGGCTTGCCGGTACGTGTCATCACATCTGACGTGTGGCTTCTCTAAAGCTTTGTTAGTGGCTCTCCGTCCTCTTTGGTTTGAGAATGAGTACCACAATCTTCGCCTATTGTCCGCCATCGTAATTTTCATACAAACCGAAGAACTTGCATTATTCCAGTGTTAGAGGGCAGGGGAGCTAATTTTCATACAAACCGAAGAACTTGCATTATTCCAGTGTTAGAGGGCAGGGGAGCTAAAAGTAAGATGCAGATCAGTACTGTCTTGTCCGGATGATCAAAATAACCATATTGTCTGCTCTCCCCTTGCATCTTTATACTAATTTCCCATGGTGTTACAATAGCAAGACTCAACCTACCGGTGCCGTTTTCCTAAAGCGTGCACCTATCTCTCTGCCTATGACTTTGTTGTCCGTTTTGGTCCAAAACCAGCTAGCTGATCTTGGCTGCAGCCTGCAGCATCCAAAAGGTCGCCAAAATGTTTTGCCAAACTCTCCATTGGAAGGTGCTCCTAAAGCAAGCGCCGATACCCGATAGAAGCTAGCTCAACCGGGCCAGGATGCCACATTGCAATCTTTCTAACACGGTCTCAGTATTGGATAGTGTGTCCTTTGCCGACTGTTGTAATCTTTAACTATATAATTTGACAGTTCCTACAAATCATACGTGGCATGCCTCCCTATTCTCCATTCCACGTGGCAAAAAAGCTCTCACCCCACTTCTGCTGTGGGCCCTCTCTCTCTCTCTCTCTTCCATATTCTCTTACTCTCTCTCTCTTCCTCCACTCTCTCTCTCTCTTTTCTCCTAATCTCTCTCTCCTCTCCTCGCCTGCACCTGGCGCACTCTCTCTCTTCCCTCCTTCCCATCTGGCGCTGCCCCTCTCCCTCTCTACGACCCTCTCTCTCTCTTCCCCCCTGCTCCTAGCTAAGCCTCTCTCTCTTTCCCCCTCTCCTCGAGCTGGTGCTCTTCCTCTCCCCCTCTCCTCCACCCGATCCTCTATCAGCGGCGGCATGCGCGGGCCATATTTTGATGTTGGTCGAGTCACGCCGCGGGCACTTGAGCGCCGGCTCTAGCTGCGGAATCTTTGCGAGACGAGCGCAGTTTGCCGTCGAGCCAGGCCGGGCAGGGTTGCCGGTTTTTCCAATCCTCCGACCGCGCCCGACCGCGCCCGACCGCATCTTGGCGCCCGATTCGGCTCGCCATGTCATCACCCGCCCTTCACGCGCGCGACATCCCCCGCCCTTCACGCGCGCGACATCCTCCGCCCGATCCTCCTCCTTAAATCGCGCCTTAGCTCTCCCCCTCTCCCCCGCGCCGGCCCCGCCTCCTCTCCTCTTCCCCGCCTCGCGACCAAAACCCTAATCGCCACTCTCCGCCGCCATGGGCTCCGTCTCCGCCGCCGCGGAGGCGCTCCCGCTGCTCCGATACCCCGCCGCTCGCCGTGACGACTCCGTCGTCGACGACTACCACGGCGTCCGCGTCGCGGACCCCTACCGATGGTGGGATGCTACGTAGCCCTTCCCCTCTTCCGTATCGCCTGCGAGAAGCGCTTTCGCTTCTAGGGTTTTGATTTCGGGCGCTTTGGAACGCAGGTTGGAGGATCCGGACGCGGAGGAGGTGAAGGAGTTCGTGGAGAAGGAGGCGGCGCTCACAGACTCTGTGCTGGCGCAGTAGGGGGAGAGGGAGAATCTCCGGAGGCAGATCACGACGTTGTTCGATCACCCGCGAAAAGACACCCCCTTCAAGCGCGGGGGCAAGTACTTCTATTTTTACAACTCCGGTCTCCAGGCCCAGAGCGTTCTTTATGTCCAGGTAATATGTTGATTATGGATTAATTGAATGTTTCTCGGCGATATTTCCGTGTCCTTTTGATGATTTGGAGCTTTAAGACTCATTTTAGGACCTCTTAGATTGTTAGAATGTGGTTTCTGTCATTGTAGAATGATTTAATGATTTAGAGCTTTAAGTCTCATTTTAGGACCTCTTAGATTGTTAGAACACCCTGAGGCCCCGAAGAAGATAAATATAGTAGAAGAAGCCCTAGCTTCTTCCTCTTTCTTATTAGATTTTTTCAGGGTTATGGTGGAGAGATGGTGGAGAATCACATTCAGAAGCAGTTCCTTTGAGAGAGAGAGAGAGAGAGAGGGGAAAGGAGGGATGTCTTCTTTTTAGCTCTTGGTGGTTTTTATATAATAAATGGTAGAGTTGGCTAAATGGGTAGTGAGTGGAAGAAATTCCTTTGCCTGGAAGGCTTGAACTATTTAAGCTTCTAAATAGTGTTGCTGAGAGAGAAGCACTCCAGGAGCTTTTAGTGGCATCTAGAACAGAGGAGCATACATGGCTCCCTTTATTTATTTATTTATTTTTTTCTTTTGTTACTCTTTTCCCTCTTCTCTGTTTTCTTCTTATCTATACTTTCATTCCTTCTATTTTTTGTTTTTTATTTTTTTCTTATGTTTTTCTTCTTTTTTTCTAGATGTGTTGGTGTAGGTGCAAAATTGAGAGAATTGGAAGGACCATGGTAGCGGCTTTGCCGCTGTTAATTGAGAGAATTGGAAGGACCATGGTAGCGGCTTTGCCAGCAATAGCGGCAGACAGCAGGGCCGCAGAGGCGGCGTCGACGCCAATCGCCTTGCCTCACCTCACCTCGATCTCGCCTCGCCATTAAGGGATTTTAGTATCTGCTTAGTTCTTATTACTATGGACATCTCATATACCCACAACAGAGAAAAAAAAATTAAATTTAAAAAAAAAACTAAAGAAAAAGATGACTTCTATAGATGGCACTAAGATAGATCTTTATCCAGATCTACACATTTTTTTTAAGATGAAAATATAACAAAATGTTGAAATTATTGGTGGATAGGGATGTAATGTGGGCCGTGCCGGGCCGGCACGACCCACATTTTCCTGGCCGAAACGGGCCGGGGGGCAGCCCGGCACGGCCCGGCCCCAAAATCGGGCCGTGCCGTGCCGGGCCAAATTTTTTGCAACCCGGCCCAGCACGACCCCCGGCCCGGACTGCACGGGCCGTGCCGGGCCGGGCCGGGCTTCGGGCCAGCCCTTTTTGTTTTATTAATTTTATTTAAAAATATTTAAATTTTTTGAAAAATAAAAATATTAATATTAATATTTTAAAAAATAGTATATAAGTAAAAAAATTAAAATATATTTATAAAAATATTAAAATTTTAAATTTTAAAATTAAATATTTAAAAATTTTAAATTTTTTAGACAAAAATACATCCTAACAGTCAAATTTTTGACTGTTGGGAAGGGCATTTTAGTCCAAGCCTCTCCCAAAGCCACACCCAACTCTCATTTGGGAGTCCAAACCAGCCCAACTCCCAAAGCATTGGGAGTTGAGTGCTGCAGGTCTTGGCAAGGTTGGGTTGCCCAACTCCCAAGGTTGGGTTGGGTGTTGGTGCTGCAGAGCTGGGCCCGGCTCGGGAGTGCTTGGCCACACGGGCCGGGCCGTGCGCGTGCCGCCGGGCCTGGGTACCCTCTAGGCCCGGCACGCCTAAACCTATGTCGTGCGGGCCGTGCCGGGCCATCGGGCCGTGGAGAGAAGCCCAGCACGGCCCAATTAACTGGTCGGGCCGGGCCGCACGGCACGCTACAGTGCCGTGCCGGTCCTGCCCGCCACTCTCGTGCCAGGCGGACGGCCGCGGCCGCCCGCCGTTGAACACCCCTATTGTGGAACATATGATTAAACATATTATGTGTCATGTTAATTTTTATATTTTAAGATGAAAAGAAATAGTGAGATTGTGTATTGAACATATGATCCAGCTGTGTACTGGTTGAAACGTTCTAATATCTCATATACCCTCAATAAATAAAAAGAAAAAAAAGAGAGGCCTAGAGTATAACTTCATAACTTCTTATCTGATTTTATTTTATTTTTTCTGTTATTATGTTTTTTAATTATTTTTTTCCTCAACAGGAAAGTTCAAAAAGTCTTTTTATAATAAAAAGTATTATTATCTAGGTGAACCTCTGATTATTTTTTTTCTACTCATATATCCATTTTACTTTATTTAATTTTAATTTTTTTAACCATAATGTAAAATTAACCGCAAAAATATAATATCTAAGGTGAATCTCTTTTTTGTTAAATAGAAATGCTCACATGTTCCAAAACTCAAAAAAGAAAAATACAATATTTAGGTAAACTTCTTTTTGCCTACTTTTTTTTAAAACTATAATTTATTTTATTTTATTTTTCTACTTAACTGTTTATATAATTTTATTTAACTATGATAATAAATTAATCGTTACCGCAGCGAAGACGCGGTTCTATACTAGTATATACTAATTCTTAGTCAAGTGCTGCAGAGAGTTCCCCAATTTGTCACGTCCTTTACTCTGTCACGTCCTTTACTCTGTTATAGATTGCTAGCTAATGTTAACATCTACTTATCTTTTTGGGGAAGCGTGTATACCGGTGAGATTGTAAATTGCTTGGCTGAAAAGAATGTGTCTGGAAAATCAGAGGCAGTAGAAATTGTTTGACAACCATAACCACTATTTGACAATATCATTGATTGCATGTTGCAATGGGTGTGCGAGCGAGTAAGCTATTCATGAAGTTTAGCGTGACTAGTTACCGGATTTCAAATCCTACATAAGGTGAGGAATGCTGGATGCAGTAGGAATCGAGATATATTCCTTGCCTTTCGGATACTTCTTCTAAGTTTCTTTCCTCGAAAAGGTTATTCAAATTCTTACTTTCCTTTTACGTTAACCTTATACTTTTGTTTTAATTGATTTATGTACGAAGGTCTTTCATGTGCTGCTGTAACTCAAGCTGAAAATATGGATGCCGAATCTAGTGCAACTTGCAGTGCTATTGTGAGATTTGCTGTCCTTCATCGCCTTTTCTGCTGAAACGAATTTACTTCCATTTTATAACATTGCACGCTGAGGGAGTATGATTTAATTCATTACAATATGAACGAGTTTCTAAAATGACCTTTAGAAAATTTTCTTTTATTTTTAGCATAATAATTTTCTGTTATATGAAGCGGAGATAACGTTTTTGTGCTTGTCTTACATCTTTGCAGGCTTACCAGCCTTATGAGGACATGTCTAAAAACATCAGACTTTAGCGTCAAGATGATGCCATGGTTCTGCATTCTTTCCTTTTCTCTAAGTGATGATTTCATTTCAGTTTTTGTCTTCATCGGTGCGTTTATACTGACGAATGGCATTTTCTTCTTGAATTTGACTTGTTGCTAATTAGTCTACAGGCACGCCATTTAGAAGCGAAAAAAGATAAAATTTATTTTTTCCAGTTATTTTCTTTATTACAGGAAAGTAAAAAAGAGTATATAATTAAGTGGGTCAAGTTCTTAACTTTTGAGTAATGGTTCCGACACTTCTTTGATTATTCAAAATTTGATTAATGGTTTGTTTGAGCATAAGCTATATTTACTTACGCTAAAAGATTTGTTTTGACTTAAGTTTGTTATAAAATAAGCCCCACTAGCACTAACGTAGAGAAGTTTTATGAATGAATTGATTGGACAAGCTTCCTATCTTCGTCCTCTTTTAGCATTCGCTATATTTTTGAGAGGCTTAATAGTTCTTTTTGAAATTTGATTTGCATAAATATGATATTAGAAATTTGGCCTGCATCAATTTGCTATTTTACATGCAAGTGTTTAGTTAAAACATGCCATGCTGTGCTCACACTTGGTACGAAAATGGCTTGCAACTAGCGGGCTTGTTGAAGCTCCAAGCTAAGTAGAGAAAAGTAGTGGCTACAATATGTTTTCAGTCTTTCTTTCCTTCGTGGGAATTCTTATTCTACGAGCATGATTTTCAAGGGAAGTTATGAATTAGGCCTATCTGTAGGTCAATGGTAATGTTCTGTAAATTTGCATATATTGCTGCAGATGTGGTTTGGAGTAGCGATTGCCCTACATATGCAATATGCAGTGCGGCATGCTGATAGGCTTCGTATAAGTGAGCAACTGTTTGTGCATTTTTTTTAAGTTGGGATTTGAGTGTAGGATTGAATGGGATTGTCTAGTTAATGATTAGCATGGAGGTATGACTACTCTATCACAAGTTTGAGTAATTATTAAGCACATAAACATATACTATGTTTGTATGAACATAACCTATAACATTGGTTAATATGGCTAGCTGTAGCAACAGAGTGGTCCAAACATCTTTACTCTAAAATAGAATAGACTCTTAAGAATTCTTATAATATAGGTTTTTAGCAGGCTAAAGAAGATTCAATATTTCTCTCCTTTTCTTTGTTCTCCTCTCGGCTTTATCAACAACCAAGAATTTGAAAGTAAACTAAATTGGTTGCACGCTAGTTGGTTTAATGGAAGGAAGAGTTAGATAGGTGGCAACTATCTACTAGGCAAAATTGTTTATGAAGGGCATACAACTAAAAAGAAATTTGTGCACATAGGTATACCACATCCTGCTCTCTTTTTTTTTAGTTTGTCTACCTTTGTCCTTATAGCTGTGACTGTGATCTCTAGCTCATGTTGTTGATGTGTTGAATCTCTTATCATATTTCAAATTAGGGTTCCTTGATTTGTCTTTTGATCTAAGTCGAAATTTTCTTCTCATTGTACTCTTGATCGCTAATCTGGATTACTTGTGAAGTTTTGTAAGAACTTCAATATCTGACTTGGGTGCTACACTCTAAGGAGAATCCATCTTCTTAAGAGCATTTGATTTGGTAGGCATTATCAAACATGAGCATTTGGATGTTTGGGATATTAAATGTACTGTGGGCATGAAAAAAAGAAGGAACTAGTTGGGCATCATCCAAGCATAGACTAGGTTGGAGTGCCTCTTTCGACTTTGTTTCTCTTGGCTTTTGACGACCCAAAACCTAACAAGAAAAACAAATTTAACTTAGTGAGGGCTGGAACCCATCCTTCATCTTGAACGTAGACCTCGTGGTTCACCCCAAGTGCCTACTTTCTATTTGGCTTGTTCAGTTTGCATAAGCAATCTATTTTGTCACTGTCTACTTGATCCTATGGATATGAGAGACTGCTTATACATTTTTGTGGTGCGACTTGGAGGTTGCTCTTGCTTATGTAGTAAAATGCAGGATGACATGGAGTACCTTTTTCGATATGTTGATAAATGGTATTTTGTCTTTTATAGATGATATAGTTTTCAATGAGAAATAATTTTAAAACTATGTTTATTTCTTTTAGAAATTTTCTTCTATTTTTAGTGTACTCTTTTAAATATGTGATTAGCGGATAACATTTGTTTATTGTCTTATATTTTTTCAAGCCCATCAATCTTTGGAGGAAATGTTTGAAACGTCAAATGTTGCTAACAACAATGGCGATACGGTTTTTCTTTACTTTTTTCTTTTCAATTTAAGTGATGATTTTCTTTGCAATTTTTGTCTTCCATGGTGCACTTAAGGTTGACCTTTTGCTAATTTTGAAAATAAATAGAACATAAATTATTCTAGTAATTTTAATTATTTTTGCAGGAAATATTAAATCCAATTTTTTGTTGGATGATTTATTTAAATTTTCATAATTATTGGTTTTGGATAAGCCATAATCTCTTCTTTTAGTGGATTTCATATTATTAAAATTTTGAATAATAGTTGTTTTTGGATAAGATAATAGTGTTAACGGGATTTATTTTGATTTAGATCTATTATAAATAATCTATACTTAAGGTATTGTAGAAAGCTAACAAATTGAGTTTTAGAAATTAGTTTTACATAATCCAATTGTGTCCCCTGGATCAGTCGGCGGGCGTCATCTCTCTCTTGCTATGTTGTTCTTTTCTCTCTAAGATTGGATATAGGCAAAGCTCTCTTTCTTTTGCCTTTTTTATCATTTATTAGGCTGTACATCGTTCCAGGTGACACTGATCTTGATATGAAAACATTTTCTCTAAAAGTGAGGTGAATGGGTTGTAATGGAGTATGAGGAATGGATGGCTGGTTCATTGATGTTCAACAAGCTATAATTTTGGATTCCTGTTGACGTGATCAAAGAAAATATTTACCCTACTTTAGGGTCTATGTAGGTTTTTTGACCAAAGGTCCAAACTTGGATCTGACCTCTTTGCATAAGCGAATGTTTGTTTTTGATCTGTTGTAGATAATCCCTACATATATGCTACCGGTCGATCATGAACAGTCACGCCTCGGGACCCAGCGGAAGCCCGCCCGGCATGTGTCCAGACCCGCCATACGTCTAAAACATATAAGGCGTCTACAAAAATTACGATAAATAATGCGATAATAAAAAGACATCTAGGACTATCAGAGCATAGTACAACATCTAGATTCTAAGAGATATAGAGTCAAATAAAAGAGCTAACAAATCCACTAAGAGTAACCATAAAGTAGTACATTGAACATCCAAAATACAAGTGCTAAAAGTATAACAATGGTGGTCTCTATACACGGGTACAAAACCTCTCACTCTCAACTACAACAAAAAATGAGAGTAAACCACCTAATAAGCAAAAGAAACGCTCCTCGCTAGCTAGCTAAGTGATCCTCTTCCCGCGATCCCGTGCCTCTGCCGTTGCTGAAGGCTCCGAAAGAAAACCATAAAATAAAGGGCGTGAGAACTATTAAATAATAGTTCCCGGTGGGCAATTACTGATTTCAGTGAAAAGCACCACTAGGCCCAAAAGAACTAAACATGTAAGTGCGATCAAGTAAGCAATGTGAACAAGTCTTTAAACATGAATATTTACTAAACCATGATGTCTCTACTTAGCATGATTTTGCATAAGTAAAATACTATTCTAACATGTATGTGCATAAATATACAACCAACATAATGTCCGCAATGTAAATAGTAATATGTCACTGTTTACTATTCTAGTCAATGTCCAATTGGCATACTATGTCACTATAGTTCCGATCATGTAGGACCTACACGTGGGTAGTCCAGGTTGCACCGTGCCTCGTGGTAGTCAACATCCCCACTCTAGGAATGAGCCTCCCCCACGGCATTCCATTTCGGCGCCTAATCCCGCACGGGCGAGCATGTGTCGCGATGGCTATCTCCGGAGTGCCGGCTTGTGGGAAGTGACCCTCACAAGCATGTGTGAATGAGCACAATCGGCAAGCAAGCGTAAAAGTCCGTCTCAAGTCCCAAGTCATCATGTCTAAAACATGAAATGTAGCATATATCTCAATGGCCTATCACTATGCCATCATGTCTAAAACATGGAATATAGTCGATGTCCAATGACCTATCACTATGCCTCTATG
The DNA here is from genome assembly GCF_001540865.1 of Ananas comosus. NCBI lineage: Eukaryota > Viridiplantae > Streptophyta > Magnoliopsida > Poales > Bromeliaceae > Ananas > Ananas comosus. The sequence goes on from NC_033637.1 coordinate 10,183,341, forward strand.
TTGCAGTTTCATAGTTTACTAAGTCGGGTGCCCTTTTATGGCACTTCTATCCACTAAGTCCAAGCATGAGTTTAGAGTTCAAAAGCACATAATTCGAGTCATTTTTATCATACGAGACATGTTCCCATCTTGCAAGAAAGAATACTTCTCACATGCATGCATAATGCACATAATGCTCTACTATATAGAGTTAAATTTTCATGATACATAGCATATGTATTTTAAGTATTCTAAAATTCATAAAAATTCTATTTAGCATGAATATGCATGCGATACGATGAAACGAAAATATTTAACCACTTAGGGGATGATTTCCCCTAATCCAATGAAGCCAAACCCACCGTCACTCTCGCAACCTTTCGTTTCGCCGAACAAAGGTGCCCACTACTCTCCTAGCACTCTAAAGGTATAGAAAAGAGAGATATACGAACGTTACGAACAAGACATTGCTCAAACATTAAGCAACACAAGCAAAGGTGAAGAAAACTCACCGAATGCGAGGAAACTCTCTCGATCTCCAAAAGGGATTTAGAGTCCTTCCAATCCAACCTAAACAAAGGTTCTAAACCCATTAATTTGGTTCCAAAACCCTCTAATAAAAAATCCCCATTTCTAACCCTAAATCTCATTTCTAGGGTTCCAACAACAAAAATCCTCCAAAACATGATCTAAAAGAGAGATCATGGGTACTCACCTCTCAAGATGTTCCAAACCAAGCTTGGGATGCACCAAGGTTGAAGATCCTCCCTTTATCAAGCTCCAACAAAAGCTTCAAAGCTTTTCCAATGGTGAACACCCAACATGAAGCAAAGAGAAGGAGAAAAGAGAGATCAAAACTAGTTAAACCAAGCAAAATAGGGCAAAAATCCAAGGGAGAGGTCTTCACCTGGGTTCTCCACGAAATAGGGCTCAAAGGAGCTCTCTAAGGGGCTGGGGCAACATATATAGGGTTTGCAACAATTGCAAATACACCCCTCAACAAAAACTGCTCGCACTGCACTCTGTACCGGTACACGGGAAAGTGTACCGGTACAAATCCTGCGAGACGACAAACCCGAGCCTCAGGTTGGCAGTTCACCACATGTGTACCGGTACAACCATCAAGGTGTACAGGTACAAAACCTGTACCGGTACAACCATCAAAGTGTATCGGTACACAGCCCTGCAGAATGCAACCCGAGAGCAGTCTAAGTCCTCGGTGGCCTCAGTGCTATTTTAAATACTACAATTCTCGGGATACGAGCCATAGGTCGGACCACTGTCAACGTCCCTCTAGAATATCTGGAAAAGCTCGGAACACTGAGCAAACACTCGAACCTTGCAATTTGTAAAGGTCCAGTGTGTTACATGAACTTAGGACATTGTCAATAGAAAGATTAGAGAAAGGTTCATAATCCATCAATCATCTCTCTGTGTCTGTGTCTCTGCCCAGTATATTTCTGATGTTTAATGTATGTTTTCATAATATTTGTGCATCTTAGTATTGTATCTCTCAATTTCATTGTGTATTCTAGTTTGCCTTTGTTAGTGATTGCTGGTTAGTTCAACGAACTGCAACACCTAACTTCATCGGCAGCTATATCTGAAGATGAATTACGATACAACAAAATGCAGTCAAGTAGGTGCGGAATTTCTGATGTAGGACTAGGATATATAGGTGGTGAAGTCCTCAGCTACTTAAGTCCTAACATCTTTATCAATGCATTCGTATTTCCCAGCCTTCTAATATAGAAAACACCACAAACCGCTAAATCGTTGCAATGGCTCTAAATTTGCCTCTCACCATGTCTTCTTAATCCGGCGTAAAGCCTATGGCAGACATCCAACTAGCCCCATATTGCTCCATGCCTTAATACACCAACTAGCGTGTAAGGGGATCTAGCCCACTAATATTACGAAGGTAGCGGGCTTTAGCCACACAGCCTAGAATAGTTGTGCCGGTTATTAGTATTAACACTTAAGTCTGTACAAGCCCAAGTACCTTACTTTTCCATGAGAGATTAAAAACGTTTTAAGTAACATAAGATTCCCTTCTTTTTATAGGTCAAAACTGTCACGCCCCGAGCCCCAGCGGAAGCCCAACGGGCGCGTGCACAGATTCGCCGTGTACACTAAGCACCTCCGGTGCATACAAGGCGTCTACAACAACATGGAAAAGAAACAATCCTAACATGGCTATCAGAGCGAGAGCATAAGCCTACTATAAGTACATACAACTGGAAAAGAAGAAAACTAGTAAATCTCTAAATAAATACATAGTACATCCTTTAACAATAAACAAAAAGAAAGATGTTGACGGGTCCAACTATGATAACACCGCAAAAGCTCTAGCTAGACGCTAACTCCTTAACACGATCCCTAGCCTCTCCCGCTGCGGAAGGCTCTGAAACAAAAACAAACAACCAATGGAGGTGAGAACTATTAAACAATAGTTCCCAATGGGTAAGTCGCCGAGAGTGGTGAAATACACCACTAGGTTAACTGAGGCATGCTAACATACAAAATGTGAGTAACATAAAGATGACAAGTAAATAAACAAATTTATTACTAAGTCATGCCTCAACATAATAATGTAAACTAATAGATATGATTTCCTATTGTCACATGCATTAAGTAAATGCATATGCAAGTTTACATGCTCATCATTGTTAAACTTTAACAACAGATTAAAGAACAATACTTTTCATTGTCAATATAATCATGCATCTATACTAATCAACATAGGTGTAGATTTACTACCACGAAAGTTGTCAATATTGATAATGACTAACATAAATGTCCATTTTCTAGAAATGCATCAAAAAGAGCCACGAGATAGTAACCGACTAGTATATCCATCTACTATATATGCATCAACTGCTGGTGATGTACGATGTCAAGTTTAATTACATTTATCCAATCAACGAGGGACTTACACGTGGTAAAGTCTCGGCTCGTGCCGTGCCTAATGGCCCCGCGGTAGTCAACACTTCCCACGGCAATCCACTTCGGCGCCCAATCTCGCACGGGCGATCTATCGTCGCAAGGCTTCTCCGGAGTGCCGGCTTGTAGGGAGCGACCCTCACAAGCTTGTGCGAATGAGCACAATGGCAAGCAAGTGTGATCAATAGCATGGTGTCCACATTTCAAATGCCCAATCATCATGTCTAAAACATGGAATCACAACATCGACTCGAAGGTCGGATACTATTTTATTTGAGTTATAACTCATTCAATTAACTAGGTAGGACTCTATCAATATGCATCGTATCTCAAACACGTAAGGGTCCATATAACATTCAAGACTCTGTCGGGTTTCACCCACTCTATTTCTACTATAGTCAAGAGAGTCATTACTAATGCCATATCCAATGAATCACAAGAATGCTCACAAAAATTATAATGTATGCCATATTGCCATGCATATGCTTTGCTACCAAGGTCTCCACTATATGGAGGAATTTTTTTTATAAATAATCCTATCCATTTTTATAATTATAAAAATAATTTTTTTAAAAAAATAATTATAAAAATAGACCTCTAAATGCGGTGAATGATTCACCGCATTCATAACTCTTCTTTAGAAGTAGAAAAAGAATAAAAGCGGTGAACCATTCACCGCTTTTACCATCGTAAAAATATAAAAAAAAGTGAGAAAAAGAAAGAAAGTGGTGAATGATTCACTGCTTTTAAAAGCGCTGAATCATTCACCGCTTTTATAGGACCATATTTACAAATAAAAATTTAACGAGTCTATTTTTAGAATAAAATTTTAGGAAAGGACTATTGCACTAAAAAACCCATATGGAGTATAGGAGTTATCATGCAAGCAATTCATTCAATTAGTATTATATGCGTTATGCGCTTGCCCCTATTATTGATCGCCCAAAGGCGTCGTAATCTCATTCGTTATGTCTAAAACATGAAATACGACTAACGACCTAAAGGTCGAGTACAATGTCATAATGCTCACTTAGTTGTTCAACTAGTTAGGTACAACATGCTTAACTTTACAATTTCTCTCTACCATGCAGTAGGTCATATTTGCCCTTGGCTAAAACAAGTATATTAATTAGTATGCAAATCGAACTCAATAATTTCCTAACCACGCGAAGTCCCATAGGACTTTCATTTACTCATCTCTATCATGCATCCTAATGTTGCATAAGAGGAAAATACTATTACATGCTATCTAGTGCCATTTAGTGTACAAGTCTACATGATAAACCTTTACTAAATAGAGTATGAAATTCTACATGTCTCATGAATGTATCATGCATTCAAAATTTCTACCATGTCCTAACTAGCATGGATATGCACCAAATTATGTCTTATAATAACATAGAAGATATAGAGGGAGTTTACCCATTTCGGTGAGGTTAAACCCACCGGATATTCTTCGATCCCTTTCGTTCCTTTGAATGAAGTTGTCCGTCAAGCTCCTAGTACCCTAAGAGAATTTCTAAAAGTGTTACAAGCTTCTAACAAGCCTCATACAAAAATAACCAAAACTCAAGTCCAAAATAGGTGGAAAATACCTTTACTCAAGAAGAATCTGACCAAAGTCCAAATCGAAGTTACAAAGCTTCAAATCCTACCTAAAAGAGAGTTCTACACTCATCAATTAGGTTCCAAAAGCCTCACAACAAGAATCCCTAAATTAAATCCTAGTTTTTCCATAACTAGGTTTAATTCCACAAATCTTCACAAAAACACAATCAAGAGTAGCAATTAGGTTACTAACCTTCAAGAAAACTCCAAACCAAGCTAAACTTGAGCTAGGGTTGGAGTTTAATCCTGAACTAAGCTTCTAGCTTCACTTCCAAGACTCCTATAGGGTTCACCAAGCAAGCTTCCATGGAAAGAAAGAAGAAAACAAGATCAAATCTTTAAATCTACATGAGATTAGAGAGGAAATCTAAAGCGAGAGAGAGAGAGGAAAAGCTTACCGTAAGGTCCCAGCACAGAAGACCAAGAATGAGGGGTGCTAGGGATATACACTAATGTAACAATCCCAAAAAGGCCTCTCAAAAGCTCTCAAATAGCAAACTGCATGAAATGCAGTTATCGGTACCCAGCACAAAGACACCAAACCGGAGCGCTAGACCGTCAGGTTTAATACGGTGTATCGACACCCAGTTCGGTACTGGTACTCACCAACCAGTATTGGTACTCAACGCCCCAGCTCCTCAAACCTAAGAGCTGGCCAATTTGGCACTCTACAGGGTATCGGTACCAACATCCAATACCGGTACTCAACACTAAAACCTACACTTTGCATATTTCGATGTCGAAAGTCCGTTCTCACGCCTAATATGCTCCAAAAACAGGCAGATACAACACAAACAACCCTCAAAACATTTAAAATAGTTCAAAGTACTATGCTTACACTAGAACCTTGCCATTTACTAAAGTTTAGTGTCCTACAAAAACAGATTCCAATCGCAGCAAATTAGCATCAACAGTGGCACTGATTGGGCCTTGAAGCAAAAAGGAAAATGAACTTGGTAAAAGCTATTATGTCGACAAAGTATGATCCTAATTACTCAAATCGATTAAACTTGAAAGTGCCTCTGATTCCCCAGTAAGCGTAATGCTTGAGTATGTAAGGGCAAAGGCTTTGGTATTACTGAACTAGTTAACTTTGGGTTGAAGTAGCTTTGGCCAAGCTGTTGAGACTTTTAAATTTGCTGCACTACAATCTAATCAGGCCTTATAGAGAAAAAAAGTAAGATAAAATGTTATAGCTGGGGGTCACCTGTCCTAGAACTACTACGTTTAACCCTCTTAATCTCTTGGGCCTAGCCACTGCCCAAAATATCTTAGAGAGGTTAAGAGGTTTTAGCCCTATATATCTTGTATATAGAACTATTTCAAATCATGGGGTCGATGCATTCCTCCTCCCTTTAAGCCTTGACATTCTCGTCAGACTTTGATGATGTAAGCCTCATCTTGCTAGCCTTCATCCAAGCCTCATCTTGCTAGCCTTGTCATTATGATCCTAAGCCTGTCATTTTCAGATCTTGGTTTAGCCTGTCATTCAGATCCTAGCTCAATCGAGATTTATATCACACGTTCTGCTGTTGATTGTCTTTGGTACCAACTGTGATGCGCTCATTTCCTCTGGGCCTCATCCATCCTAGAACTACTCTAGTCCCAGCACGCTTAATGCTCTTAGCCTCTTGGCCTAGCCATTGCTGCCCAAAATGCTATAGCTGTGTTAACAGGTTTTGTCCATTATATCTTATATATAAGGCTATTCCAAACCTGGGGGTGTCACAACTTAATCTAATTAGCCTTACATAGGCAGAAAGTAAGATAAAATGCAAAGGTCCATGATGCTAAATGGTGCTAAATGGTATCTACAGCATCCTAAATGCACTCATTTTTTGTCCTCTTTTGTTGGGAGGGAGAGGAAGGAGTAGGTTGTACTGACGATCGCATCATAATTTTGCTATAGGTAAGTGCATACGTGTCCACGTAAGAAGCATTTACAGATCAAAACTTTAGAAAATAAAGAGTGCATATCAAAATGAAAGGGATTAATGAAATATAGAGAAGTCCCATAACTTTTACAGGCTCTCCCCACACTTTCCCTAGGGCATTAAGCATTATAATATAGCAAGGATAATGCTGAAATTTACGTTAAAGAAGTCTAACTGTGAATTTGGTTAATAATTGAATCTTTGTTAGGAGTATCTACGCATGGTTCTAAGGAAGTATTTAAGCAGCTAATGACATACTTGTCGTGGTCAACTTACTCATGTGGACATGTACCTCTAGGCTGCTTTTTTCTAGGCAACATTGTTAAGGGATTACATTTCTCATATGCGCCCGCACCATCGCATGCACTGCTTTTCCTAGCATTTATAATGAAATGCTTGCGGACAACGTTATATGTGGAGGGATATATGTTCCAATTGTCAGAGAGTTATAGTTTAGATAGCAGCTATGTAATGGTTATAATTTTTTTTTTTTAAAAAATTACCAGCCAAAGGAAGGTCAGAGAAAGTATTAGTAATTTAAGATTGATGGAAAAAAGCTTTCAAATGATAAGGCTCCATGGAACTGCATACTGTTCAAAAAGTAGCCATAATAACATTTAGGGAACTTATCTGAAATATGGACCATTTGGATTTTGCTACCCAAACTTTCAAAATTTTGATTTTACTACCCAACCTTTCAATTTGTTCGACTTGAGTTGGTCAACGCCATTGACTCCAAAATTTAGGCTAACTACTTTAATGAATATGTAATTGTGAAAATTGTCTAAAATATACTAATTAACATGTGTAAGATAAACGATGCGTTCCAATTTGAAGTCAAACTACTTTGACTGAGTCAAATCAAACAAATTGAAAGGTTTGGTAGTAAAATCAAAATTTTGAAAGTTTAGGTAGCCAAATCCAAAAGATCCATAGTTCAGGTTAGTTTCATGCAGTTTTACCTAACGTTTAAGATACAACCTCCAAACTGAAACCTTCTAGTATTAATGCATGGAGTTGTTTGAACATGTAAACATGTGGATTGAGTGTAGCGGTCGAGGTTACCTTGTGTATTTATGTTTTCCCTTGTATTATCATGAAATTTAAAATCTTCATAGGAGATGTAATGTGCTTTTAAGTGTCACATGACAATAATTCTTCTTTTTTTTTTAAAAAAATCTGATTATTATTCCTCTTCTCTTTTATGTCTTCTATCCTGTATCCATTGTTCCTTCTTTTTATCATCGCTTTGTCAACACTATTAATGTGTAAGATTGTAAACTGCTTGCTCTTTCTTCGCGCACCTTGAGCATCCCTCTTTTCTTTTTTTGCTTGTTTTGTATTACGGGGTATATTTTGGAGTAAGATTAATTTTTCATTTTTTCTATTCAGGAACACTATTATAAACAAGAGGCTATTAGACTAGTAAACTTTACAAAAACGTTGTATTCCTTGGATTCTGTAGATGTAAGTATCGATGCACTATGGTTATTTATTTTTAAGTAATTATATTAAAATTTTACTTATTTCTTGAACTAATTTTAACAAAATTCTTCTTTGTTCACATGTAGTTCTACAGGTGCCCGGTGGATCTGCATAAAGAGCTGGAGATGAAGGGTTTGATCCCACCTAATTTCATAGGAGCTGAAGAGTGTATAAGAGTAAGTATCTCAACGCAACATTTGTTACTATTGAAACAAGTATTTATTTTGTCTTTATGCAGCTAAGGTGCACCAAATCTAATATCGTGCATTACTATGATACGTACTACAAGTTAGTCGAAAAGCTCTGTGATTTGGCACCATATATGCAGGTTGCTTTCTCAACTGTTTCTAGTAATTTATTTCTGTGGATTACTATTAATTGTTTTTAATCTTGTTGTAGTGGAATCATGAGATTGGTAAGCAAGTTGAATGGCTAAAGGAGAAGGGTCATCTTACATCTCTCTGCGATTCTACTATTTCTGAGTACGAGATATGTTTGGCCCTTGAGGTGATTGTTTTGAATATATTGCTCGATTTTGGATTACGAGTTTATTTATGAACGTCAATCTAATTATTTAACTCTTCTCTTTCAAGAACCTCCATGGACTTTTTTTTGACATGTACTGGCGGTTCCATCCTTTGATAACTGAGGTATTGATGAAGTATTTGTAAGTGGTATTGTTTTATCCTTGGTTCTAAAAAACAATCCATTTTGTAGGGTTACAGGGATGATTTATTAAAAATCATCAAACGAATGGCTGGAGCTATGCGACAAAGAGTGAAACAGGTATTTTAACTGTTGGCTTTCGCATACTGCTGTATTATCTTCATGGCATAATAGTGTAATCTTTATGTTGCTCAGACACATGAAGAATTTAGCAGACTACTGCCTCCCTATGGTGATTTCACTAACAATTTGCTCAACAAATGCAAGGAGACTTCTCCGGTATGTTGTGTTATGATGCCTAATGTGAATTTCTATTTCTAAAATATGGAGCGCGTTTTCCCCAATTAGTGTAAATCATGATTTCTTTGACTTGCCACTCTCTCTCTCTCTCTCTCTCGCATGCGCACACCACCAACCCCACCCCTCCCTTCCCCCCACGGGGGCAATCAGTCAAACCAAAAACAACCATCCCAAAAAACAAAAAAGAAAAAAAATTCTCTGTCGAATAACACTGTTATTGGTCTCCTTTTAGTTTAATGTGTAGACCCCTGGACTCTCCTAAAGTGCACTTAATCCTCCAATTTGTCCGTATTCGATCTTCTATTGAACTTTACCTTTATTCATTTTCCTTCCTTGATTCTAATTTGAGAGCATTGAATACATCTTTTATTTTTGGCCATTGCATGTAGGCCTAGGTACTGTGCTGCTATTAAACCAACCAACAAACCAAATGTCAGTCCAGAGCAGTGCACTTAAACCCATTCACCACCACCGCATTTGCACCACTTTGTGATGATTGCTGATGACGAGCATCAATGACATAATCTACATTTATTTGCTTCTACATTTGTAAGAACCGAAATAATAGCTTAATCTCTCTGTTCAGTCACAACAAGTTTTAAATTTCTCCTAATATGGAAAAATAGCTATATCTTGCCTACCTGAACAGTGGTTCGAGAGTGTAACCAAGCCTGTAGAGGACCTAGAGGGCTAAGTAGGTTGACTCTTTCATGCTATTGTGGTTCTTGCTCAAGGTTGATAACTGCTACGCTTGTATTTTTTTGTTTATATGCTTTATCTCAGAGATTTCAAGCTGACATGTTGTATTTCGATGTTCATCTACATAAACTGGCTCTTTCTGTACATTCTGTACTTTGGCCAGAGAAGAGCCGTTTTGCGGTCTTAGTTTGGTGTTTTCTGATTTTACGTGCTTGTATCTTTCCAAAATATTTTAAGCAGTAGCGCAATAGTGTTTCAGCTTGTATATTCTTTTTGTTGGTGCTGTAAGTTTTTATTGTCGTCAAAATGTTCTTTACCTTTGTTTCAAAAAATAGCATTCATACAGTAGTCACGTGCAGAAGTTGATTTTAATAATTTGTTGTGGTACTACTGGTAATCTTCTATCTTGTATCCTACTACAGAAGTCACGCCCCCGCCCCGAGACCGCTACCAATTTGGTCCGGTCCTGGCGCGGCGGACGGACGCCGAACGGACAGTACCTCCCCTGTCCGCTCAAGGCTAAACAACCTGATCAAGTACAATTAAGCGCCCAGGGAATGCTTAAATAATATACATGATCAATATGATGCACACAAGTGTAATACGACTAAGAGCAAGAACCACAAGTAAATGTACAAGTGTATAAAGAGAGATAGTTTAACTATTACAACCATTCAATAGTTACATCATTTGGTTAATTACATTTTCATCTTTCAAAATGTAAATACATGTTTTTCCCAAAATACGTCATAGCTTTCCATGTCTATCCAAAATACACATCATCTAGTACACGAGGGTACTCTATATGCAAAAAAAGAAAGCTACTAACTACTCACTTAGGGCGCTATGCCCTTGCCGCGATCCTCGCTCGGCTCGCCTCTGTGTACCTATACCCCAAACCCACACGGGGTGAGAACTATATAAATATAGTTCCCAGTGGGTTCGGCCGCCGACTCCGTCGATTTTTCCACTAGGTTTAAGCTGGCACAGATAGAGAGATAGATATATATAGTAATGAACTGCAACTACTCTATCATGCCACCAATGATAACGATGCATGCAACAACTACTATCATGCTAGTATCATGTCATGAGTATAGAAAAGTACATAGCAATGCAATCTACAACATACACTATGTCTACTCAAAGTAATAATACAAGTCTACTATGCATTTCATGTTTATTACCCAATCTACTCGGCTAACCCGTAGGTTCCCTCGACTCACTCTCAATCTCATAGGTGAGGAGAAGCTGCACTCGCACACCGAGACCGTCTGCGGGACAACTACGTCTGCCCCTAGTGAAGTACTCCGAAGACTCGTGCTTCGGTGGAGCGACCACCGACAAGCGAAAACAGACTAGTGAGTATGATCCAATCCTCTCAAGAGGATACCCTGTCTACTAGGGTCAATGTGCCTCTGCTGCACAATCATGATATATAATCAATGTTGGGACTTCTATTATCCCTAGGTTCATGTCACGTTTACTACACTAGATTCGATGCCACTCGTTCAGTCATTGTAGTAAATGTCTCAATTATTCTACATGCCACTCGTTCATGTCATAGTGCTTCTACCACACTAGTTCAATGCCATTTTTCTAGGCTATCATATGTCCAAGTTCGGCTCTTTATGCCGCTATAGGATTCTATGTCACAAGACCCAATCCTCATGCTATCCTAGTCCACGTGTTAAGCTCACCTCGCTACACTACCAAGAAAGCATGCAAGGAAATGGAAATGTACAACTACTATTCCTATAGTGCGATATGATCAATCATATATATATATAACTTAGACATAAAAGGAAACCCGGTTGCTTCGGGATGACACCCCCTACCTCTTGAGGGTATGGAGGCTCTAGAAATGCCCTCCAACGAACGTTACGGCGAGGCTTTAGCCTTCTTGGTCCAAATGAAGCTCGGTCGGTCTTGTTTTGCCAAAAGCTTTTCACCCGCTTGACGAATGCAAAATCCGACTTCGCCCCCGCATTTAGGCACGTACCAATTAGGTTTCCAAGACCTCAAGTGAGATCAATCTCATACTTTACCAAAAATCCTATTTTGGAGCCCTAGGGTTCACATCTTACCATTTGCATTTTGGAACCCTAACTTTAGTTTTAATCCACCAACAATGGTGCTAGGGGTCTATTTGACCCCATCCAAAGAGCTAAAACCCAAAAATCCTAAATTTCACATCTAGGGTTAGAAGCCTACCTCTTGTTGTAGCTTCAAAGAGAGAAGAGAGGAAGAGGGAGAGGTCCAAAGCTTCCTCTAGCTTGATCTCCTTCTTCTTCTCCTTCCTTTTCTTCCTTTTCTTCCTTCTCTTTTCTTCTTCTTCTGTTTTGTTCTTTCTCTTCTAGAGAGAGAGAGGAAGAGAAAAGAGTGTGAGGGAGAGTGAAATGAGGGTTGGAGAGAGAGGGGGGGCCTACATACTCTAATGTAACAATATCCAAACAAATCCCTCAACTTTCATCTCTGTGCACTGCCCTTACTGGGCATTTTTCGCCCAGAGGGACCGGTCTCCCCGACCTGGGACCGGTCCCCGAGCGCTTCAGCTCGGGTCACTCGTTCGGGAATCGGTTGGGCCTTCCTGAGAAACCGGTCTCGGGAGACCGGTCCTTGACTGAGAGACCGGTTCCCGAGAGCAGGATTTTCGGGACTTAGCCAAATTTTGGCTTTTCTCGCTGGGGTCACGTTCGGGGACCAGTCTTCCCCTGCCAGGGACCGGTTGCCTCAAGGATCCCCGCAACCACCAGCCGATGGAACCGGTCCCTCCCTGTCAGGGACCGGTCCCTGAGAGCAATTTTGCTCCAGTGCAGGTTTTGCACTATTTGCCCTCGTGGACTCGTTTTCAATGCACTTTTGGTGATTTTAACATCTTTGGCTTTTCCAAAGCTCACCAACACGACCCTTGGTCGATTCTGAATGAAGTCCAACTCTCGTACTTCGAGAATTCACTTCCTTACAACAAAAGTACGGTCTCTCTCTATGTGCGCGCGCGCGTGCGCACGTGGTTGTGGATGTGTGGGCTGTATGTGTGCTGGGGTGCTTGCAGGTGCATGTGCATGGATGCTGCATGTGTGCCTTTGTGTGCCTATTATCATGCTTTGGAAATCGCCTTCTCCAATGTTAATGATTTAAAATGTGAAGTGGTTTATTTACATGCATATGGGCATGACTATTGCTAGGAGGCAAGTACTTTGTCATGCATAACAGCACATCTTCACTTTAGACCAATGCATTCAATCTTAGCGTACTTTATTTTCTTTTCATTTCCATAAAATATTGTCTTAACTGTTGCAAGCATGTGTAGTTATGCTTTTGTTGAGGCTTTCATCTTGATAGGATAGAAAACTAGATTCTCACCCATATTCCCTCATAACGCATAACAAATATTACAAACTCCTTGGTGTTTAGTTGCTTGCCTGTACTATCTTATGCAGCAAATAATTGTGCTGACAATATCTCATTGCTGTATGATTTTATTGCGCTAGGGTTACCAGCATGTAGCAAAGCAGGTGGCTTTGCATGGTGAATTTGACTCGCATTTAGATTCATGTGAGTCAATACAGGTAAATGACCAGCTTGAGTACTCTCGTAGTCTTTATTTCACCAAATATTTTAGAGGCACCTGTCTATAGTCATTAAAAAGTGAATTATGATATTGCAGCATGATAGTTCTATTAATGAACTTCTTGAAGATGAGACGGTGGTGACGAGACAGTTTTCATTGCTAGAAAAGGAACTTGTTAAGGAATCCTTGAATGCAAGTACTTTACTGAAGACGCTTTGATGTTTATTTCCATTGTTTCGAAGATTTTGTTATTTGATGTTTGACAAAATGCAGGCCAAAATTTACATGCTAAAGAAAGTAGAGGAAGTTGAATCATATTTTACATGCTTGGAAAGCCTAGTGAGACGAAGACTCGATGTATGAATGCAGTATCATACTTGTCTACTGTTGTATCCTTTTCAGACGGATTCTTCAATTGCAAGTTCTGATGTGTTTTCTTGTTACCTTCTGCAGGGGAGAGATGATTTTGATAAGTTAGTGCGTGAACTTGCAAAAGAGGGCCTTTTTGAGTTTTCTAATCTTCCCACTGATAAACCTCTTCGAAAAAATTGGGTATTAGTTTTATATTCTTACATAATCTTTCGTTGGTATATGAGCACATCATTTTGATATCGAATTGGCAAGCATTTTGATTAGGGATGCAAATGAGGCGGGTCTAGGGCGGGAGCCCTGCGCCGCTTCCCGCCCTGACTACTGACATCCCATCCTGCCCCCGGCCTCCCGCCCCGAATCCGTGACCGGTTAAAAATGTTATCCCATAATTCGCCTCGGCTCACAATCTATCTCCCGCCGGCGCCCCGAATCTGCCCCGCTAGCTAATACCTTTTTTTTACAAGTTATAATTATATTAATGTTTTATAAATATAGTAAGCAATTTTTTTAGTAGTAATGGATAATATTATCAAGCTATATATAATTAACAATATCAACTATGAAAATCAAAAATATCAATCACAATTCACAATAAAATTCAAGTTTCAAATATATGCATAGTAAAGAAAAAGAGTATTAAAAATTACATGGCCAACTTGAGAGATGAAATCACCAGCTTATTTATAGTTGATTTCTTTATAAATATATTAATCTTTAGAGATAGTTTTTTAAAATATAAACGGCTTTTCAGATGGATTTAGGGTGGGTTTGGAGCGGGTCAAGGTTTTTCCCGTTTTCTACCCCGAATCCGCCTCAGATCATAAAACTCACGTTACTTCCTGCCCTGAATTCATTTATTTCCTCCTGTTTATTGCTCTATTAGGGGCAGATCGAGCAGGGGCTCCACCAACCTGAAGTCGTTTGTATCCCTGATTTGGATTGTGATGACTTTTCAACAATTGGCCATAACATCTATCTTTTTTGTTTCTAGCAGAGCCCTGAATTTTACGAATTATTAGATAATGCAAGGCATTCAGCTTTCCCACATCTTCCGGACCATTATGTGATCAATGGACTTTTGGTACTTCTTTTTTGGAGTCTCTTTTCTGTTTTCCTCCTGGTGTGTATTATTATCATCTCCCTCCGTTACTTCATTTGCAGGACTATTCGTTCTTTTTTTCCTTAAATGACGAGCATCACGAGTCAGAAACTGTGGAGGTAATCTCTGTGAATATGGTTATTTGTTTTGTTTATCTGTTACTATATCTCAAGGTGCTAACTAATGTTTTTTGTCAGGATTGCTTGGCAAAAGTGGAGGAACGTTGTGACGGGAAGTGCTTTTTTCTAAGAAAGGTGCAAACTTTTTGGTCCATTTTACGGAGTTTTCTCATTTGCTATTCAAGCACGGCATGTTTTATTGTAGTAGTTTTGTGTAGGTACTTTGGAGGACCAAATATTATACGAATCCTATATACGAGCAATTTGGGGACGCACTAAAACTGGTAGGTACTTATGTTTTACATCAATAAAATTGCATGAGGTACACAACTCATTTCGAATATAAGATATGAGAACATAATTGCTCATGCAACCATGCTCGTCTTTGTATATATGAAATGATTGGTTGTTGACTGTGCCCATTTAAAATGATTTATGGATAAAGTTAGTTGGAACAAGTGTAGACAACATTCTTATACTTAGAACAAGTTCAATCAAGCTTATTAAACTCATGTAATTTTTTCATGTTTATAATTGAAATAAGGTCGATCGGTTGGATTTTATGGCATTTTGGAAAAGTTGGTTATAGTTCCGATTCAAGTCATGTTTATTGTGGTCCTTGACAAAAATGAAATGTGTTTAGTTGTTTAATGGTAAGATTTGGCAAATTCTAGTCGAACATTCTCTAGGAAATGATAATTAAATCATATGAAATATGAAATGCATATTAGGATCATTTGTGTTCCCCCTTTTATGTTTTCCCCAAAAGTTCTACATAGTTGAACGTGCCTTGACAATCAAACCTTTAGTTTTGCTATTCGGATTGTTTGCGAACTCCATATTTTTGAGCTCTGTCCGGCAATGAAAGACAAATCTTTTACAAAGAACATGAAACATTGATGTAAATGATGTTGAATGCACTCGAAAGGAAATATTATTGGAAGTAATTTTATGGTATTTATTGTTGGTATACATGTTAATTTGATTTAGTGCAATTGGGATGGTGATGTGCATCAGCTTTCTGTCATTGTCTTCTCCTCCTCTGCGCAGAAGTGTGGTCATGCAAGCTCCACCTAATCTTGGAGAAGCCTAACATCCTTGATGTGATGTCTATGATCTGTGTTGTGGGCAAGATCACCATCCCAACCAATATTGAAATCTTCCTTGTTAGCTGCCATTGTTTCTTTGTTGTCTTGATTGACATTATGGGCGTGTGGTTTGAGGGATTGGCATTCTGATTCTCATTCCAGGAGAATTAATCCCTCCGAAGTGATTCCCATTGTGCAAGTGGGACCCAACTTTTCATTTTGGCGGGATTGAGAAAAAAATTTTCCTACGATTAATTGAATTCAAAATAAATCTAAAAATAAATTTATTAGATTAAATCATAATTTCAAATTATAATTTGAAATAAGGAATTAAGTTTTAGTTATAATTTCTTAAATATGATTTCAGTTCAATATTTGAATTTAGGTGCTTTTAAATTTTGAACTTGAACTTAAAGTTGAATTGTGAATTTAAATTTAATTTGAAATTCAATTTGAACATGAGTTTGAACATGAATTTGAGTTGTGAATTCAATATCTTTTTGAAGTTTGAACTGAAATTTAAATCAAAATTTATATTAGAGTTTTTGATTCATGAATTAAAAATTTAATTTTAAATTTCAAGTTTCAATTTTATTTTGTTTTGAGTGTTGAATTCAATTTTTATAATTTGAATTATGAGTTCCATATTAAATATTTTTATGGGCAATTGAAATTTTCTCAAACAAACAATAGTGATGGGTTGATTCCGATTCTGAATCCTATTATAAACCGAAGAAATTAGGAGATTCCATCATTCCGTTTTTGAGATCATTCCGTTTTTGAGATTCCATTATTCCGTTTTTCTCGTTCATTTCGATTACTATTTACATTTTGATTCTGTTTTGAACCAGACATGCCCTAGGTCTCCATAACCCTAAACGTGTAGCATTTTTTATGCTATTGACATCTCCCTTCTTAGCTGATATCTAAGCCTCCCTTCTTAGCATTTTAATGTGTCCGAAGCTTTACGGGTGCCACTGCTTCCAATGTTGAGCTTATCTGCCACTCCGAAACTTCTTCGGACTTTATCCCCTGGCTCTAGTTGCCAAGCCCTTAACATGGTCCTAATGCCATATAAAATAACTTTGTAAAGCTGATTCGGCTCGTTGGTTTCAAATTGGTGCTATTTGTGGTATTAAACCATTCGTGTAGTTGGCAGAGTATCATTGGAGAGGATCTTTTCTTTTGTTGACACGTTGTGTGTTGTTGATCTTCTTAGATAGTGCTTGGTTGGTTGGATAGTACTGGGGATGGTGGTTTATTTCCCCACTCTTAGAGGCTGCTTTATTTCGAGGGGTAGTAATTCCAAGGGGCAGGCTGGAATCACTATTCCCATGGAAGCATTTTCTATTGCTAATCGCTAGTACACCCAACCAAGCATAAGTAACTTCTTAAAAATAGAATTCATGACATTTGCTTTTTTCTTTCTGGGAATTAGTTATTGTGGATATTGATTGTTTTTCTTAGGATATGTAGGACAAATTAGGAAAATCCTAACCTATCTTGCTAGTGATGAGCCCAAAATCAGTTCAAAACCAAATTTAGAATTTTCTCAAATTTTAAATTAGTTTTCAGATTTTTTTTAAAAAATAATTAAAAAAACAAAGATAAAATTGAAGAAAATAGCCAATAAATAGGATAAGTCAGAAATTTTAGAATTGTTTTTAGAGAATTGGAACAAAAAATTTAGAAGAAGAAAACGAAAGAAATAAAGGAGGAGATGAAGAGAAAGAGAAGATCGATACTCTATGCGCCCGGGAAAGAGAGAAGGGGAAGAAGATACTCTAACGCGGTCAAAACGCAAAACTCAAATTTTATTCCATCATAACTTGTCTCTAAAATCATAAGGCATAGGCTATATTTATAACCTTCAAAGCATAATCCTAATCTAATTCAAATTCCACAATGTTAGGGATCTTTTTTCAATTCGAATATATCTAAAAAAGCCTAAACTATATCCCTAGTTTTTAGAGATTTATTCTACCTGATAAATCCTAAACAATCTTTTAAAAACGATTAAAACAAATTAACAAGCAAAATAACTCTGAAAATTAGAAAAAATTAAAACATAAACGACTCAATCAACCCTAATGAAAAAATTGACTCAAATAAACAAAAGATGACTCGGCTGAACTCTCTTTAAATCTGGTTCTTCATCAGGACATACCATAGGATCAATTGGTTTGTTCTTTCTTGGAGTAATAGTGGATATTGTTTGCTTTTATTGGGATGTAATGTAGGGAATCGATTGATTTGGTTTGTTCTTTCTTGGAATTAGTTATTCTGGATATTGATTGCTTTTCTTAGGATATACCATAGGGATTCGATTGATTTGGTTTGTTCTCTCTTGGAATTATGTATGGTGGTTCTTATTTGCTTGATCTTTTAAATGGTGGTTCGTTTGTTTGAGAGCATAAGTCTCAATCATGCGAGTTTTACGCGTGCCCTGCTGTACATGAGTTTCTAATTTGGAAAATAGGGATCTGAAGCTTTATCTTACTAGATTTTTCAAGACATGTTCTGTTTTCTCTTTTGATTTGTAGTGTTGGTTACTGTGTTACATATTGTCTCGTTTAGCATATTATTATTATGGCCCGGAAGACGAAAATTATGACAAACTTTTTTTTGGCATTCATTAAAGAAAAGCAAAGAAGTTGCAATTTTCGATGATTCACAAGGACAACTAATTAATTTTTATATTGCAACTCCTTATATTTGTTTGTTATTTGCTTCGACTTTTTTGCAATTTAGTTATGCTTCCTCTCCGGGTTAGTTTGTGAATCGCGCTCACTTGGTTTTTGGTGTTGTTGTTGCAGATAGACTTGCCGCAAAAATTTGATTGTGGACTGTGTTGCTGATCTCTTGGAGCAAGATTTTTGTCACTTACTGTGTCAAGCTTATCTGTCACTCTGAGCCTCCTTTGGATTTTGGCCCCGCACTTTGGTTGCCAAGCCCTCAACATGGTCTTAATGCCATACAAAATAATTTGTAACTTTGTAAAAGCTGATTCATCTCGTTGGTTTCCGAATTAAATGCTATTTGTGGAATTAACCATTAGAGTAGATAGTAGAGTATCATTGAAGGGGATTCTTTCTTTTGCTGTTGGAGAGGATCCTCTCTCTTGTTGACATAGTTGTGTGTTGTCGATTCTCTTACGTAGTGCTTGGTTGGTTGGACAGTAATGGGGATGGTGGTAACGTCCCTACTATCCAACCTCATACTGAAGATTTTAATGCGCCTCCAACTGGAATTGGACCGTCCATGTATCCTTAGAGGCCCCTTTACTTGGAGGGGCAGTTATTCCATTTGGGTAGGGTGGAACTGCTCTCTTCGTGGCAGTATTTTTCTGTTTCTAATCACACGAGTACGCCAAACCAAACATAAGTAACTTACTCAAATAGAGTTCATGAGATTTGGTTTGTTCTTTCCTGGGAATTAGTTGTTGTGGGTGTTTATTGGTTTTTTGGTGATGCACCGTAGGGAATTGATTGATTTGGTTTGTTCCTTCTTGGAATTAGTCGTAGTGGTTTTCATTTGCTTGATCTTTTAACAATCATTCGTTTGTTTGAGAGCATCACTTTCAATCGTGTAAGTTTTATGAGTGCCGTGCTCTATATAAGTTTCTAATTGGAAGATAGGGATCTGAAGCTTATGTTACTAGATTTTTCTAGTCATGTTTCGTATTATCTTTCGGTTTGCGCTCTTGATATTTTATGTTACTTATTGTCTTCTTTAGCATAATTAATACTACTCTGGCATGAATAACGAAAATTAGAAGAATAATATCCTTTACATTCATAGAGAAAATTGTAAAAAAGTGCTATTTTCGATGATTCACACCATACTCATCAAAGGGCTTTGTGACTTCCAAATGACTTCCAACGGGTCGAGATGTTTGATAGCAGCACCCGTAATAATTGGCTGAGTGTCCTGTGTCTTCATCACCAATATGATCTCGTGCTCAACTATAGCATGTGTCGATAGTATGTCTGGCCGTGGAGGAGCTTAAGAAGAGGGCTGATATGTATGGAGAGATTGTAACTGTTGTCGGTGCCTACGATAAATAATAACAACTGGTCGAGGTGGATCCTCTTGTATTGGTGTTGGTACTGTGTTTGGATGATAAGGTGGCTCTTTTATTGGTGAATATGCCTTCGATGGATCATATAGTGATACATAGCCCAACGTCGATGGCCCACCATGTTTTACTGGCTGTGGAGGTACAGTGTGTGGAAGTGTATGTAGGGTCTTCAAAACTGTTTGCATTTGATCAACAACTTGTAATAGAGTTTCAAAAACTCCGCCATATGGAATATCTAGCAGAACATGTCTAACGTATAATATGATTTTTGCACGATATTGACCTGAAATAAAAGCACCATTAAGATTATACTAAACTTTTTTTATGTATAAAAATAAATATAAATGTAAAAAGATATTATATATTAAAGAGATATTATCAATTGTAGTTCTCACTTTCCAATCGGTGCATTTACGAACACTAGATGATAGATCTTCACTTTGATTATGAGATATAGTAAACTCGCAAAGATATTTAAGATTATTTATTCGCATTGGTCAAATTTTCATGTGACTAAATCATACAATCACTTATCGCTCGTTTTGACCAACCAATAGAGACGGATCCATCATAGTAGATGGCAATAATGCATTAACTGGCACACATGGGACTCCAAAGTGTATGTAACCTTACAAGACAAAATTATTAATTTCGCGCATCTAAGCTAATGGAGAAATTATGAAAAATATTTATAAAGATCATTACTCTATATCTTGATGTACGAACTCGTTCGCGATTTGACGTAATTTTTTTAATAATTGCTACTACGCATTTTTGTATAATTAAAGGTACTTGGATGGTTTTGTGTTGTCAACATATTTTTCTTCATGAATAATTATATACATCCATGGAACGGAAAAAAACACCAAATAGTATATTGTCACTTGATATGTAATGTACCGAAAAGTTGGGTTGCAATACTAACTTTGATATAGAGGATCAAACTGCTGCTTGAGCTGGTCATGTGTCATTTCCAAGTAATTTTGGAGATGTTGGGATGAATTCTGGAGAAAATTGAGTGTTTCGGCGCAAATTGGGCGCGAAATGAAATCTAAAGAGACTTTTCGGATTGTAACGCTAATTTTGATTAAATGAATCAAAGTGGCGCATGAGGATAAATTGTAGCATCTCCGAATTATTTTTGATGCTTGGGGATAGTTAATGGTACGTTTTAGAAGGGTTTTGAGGTGTTCGATGTGAATTTGTCACGCAAAAAGAAACTCGGAGTGAAGTTGTTGCCAGGTGTAGGATTTGCATTGGCCATCTTGATCAAATTGATCAAGATAATGCAAGAAAATGAAATTGATTTGTTCTCGGATTGAATTGAGAGCTTGTGGATGGTTGTTGGCATGTATTGGAAGTAATTAAAGGGATTCGAAACTGACTGGATGCGTGAAACGACTTTAAGAAAGGGTTGCTGCCAAGCTGCTGTCTTGATACCGGTACCAAAACAGGGTGGTACTGGTACCAGTACCCGAAGGCGGAAGTGTAAAAGCTGATTTCAGCTTTTGTGAGGGGCCAAGTTGCAATTGGGGCTGAGCTTATCTTAACCCTAGGTATATGTACGTGGTTCTCATGCAGTGAACCACCTCTCTCTCTCCTTCTTTTCCTTCTCTCTAGAAACCATACGAGATGGTTTTTGAAGGAAACTCATGAGAGATTTGGAGATTTGCTGCTGCGAGGAAGATCGCGAGCAGGGAAGCGTGGTGTACGCAGGTTATTTTCCTGCAGGCAATTAGCTCGACTCTTCTCTCCTTTTGTTTTATTCTTCTTTTCTCTCTACAAATCCTGTGGTGAGGGATTTGGAGGAGTTGAGACTTTTGGCTGTGAGGAAATTTAAGAGCAAGGGAATCTGGTGAAACCAGGAATTTGGAGATGAGGTTTGTTGTGCTCTTGGATAGGGTTTGAGGTAAATCCCGTGCTATCTCTTGGTTTTGAGACCTTTGGAATATTAAGGCTTGGAATTACTTGATATGTTCTTGATGTGAGAGGGCTTAAGAAGTAAGAATTTGTTGGGAAGTAACCTGTTGGAGGTAAACCTGAAGTAGTTGGTATATTTCTTTGATAAGGTTTGATTTAATTAACCTAAAAGATGGTTTAGCTTTAGTTCTTCGGTTACTATAGCTTGTTTTACCATAGAACCCTAGAAAAGCTATATGTATGGTGTATTGGCCTTGGCAGCTGGGAGTTGAAACCATCTAATATGCAGAATTTTGATTAGGGATTGATCTAAATCTTTTCAATTCCCTAGTGGAAGGTTTTTGGGTTGTTGAGATTTGAAATTCCTTATATGTTGTTGTAATAATTGTATAGTGACAGGTTGTGTAGAGGCTATGTAGGGCTAAAGTTATTATGCAGATTTTGGGTTAGGGCTGATATAAAATCCTCTAAACTAATTCGTTTAAGGTTCTTGAATTATTGGAGCTGAAATTATTATGTAAGTCTTATGCAACCTGTATAGTAGCAAGCAAGTTATATAAAGCTTTAACTTGAAATTACTAAATGTTTAGAGATTATGTTAGACTTGTGGATCTAATTGTACACATTTGTATTTAATTATGGATCTCTTTGTGTTAGAACACTAGTGATTTTATATTACTCGCTCTGATAGCCTTGTTAGGACTTGATCTTGCTTATTCCTATTAGTAGACACCTTGTGTGCATTGTGGTTGTTTGGTGTACACGACGGGTTTGTGCACGCATCGGACGGCTTCCGCTGGGCTGGGGCGTGACATGTATAGAGAGAAAGAGAGAGGACGGAGTTCATCTCTCTCACATTCTTCTTCCTCCTCTCCGACTCGGCGATCTTGCTGGAGATCGGACTCGGAAAGCTTAGAAGAGTGGTGGATCGAGCTCTCGGGCGTTTGGTGGCTCGAAACGCTTGTGGCTCGAAACACTTACGACTCGAGATTCGTTTTTAGGGTTTGAGTTAGGGTTTTGGATTTAGACCTTCTAAATGAATTTCTAGCAAACCCTATGCTAATCTAAGGTACAAATTATAGAAATTAGCAAATGGGTTGAGTTTCTCCTCTAGTTATGGAAAGACGCTAGGTTGAAAGAGGGTTTTCTTGGTTGAGGGTTCTAAAAATATTTTAGCCCTTTAGAACGCTAATTGAGGGTTAGAAAATCATGTAAGAGCACTTGATTTCAAAAGCAAAGATTATTTAGTGGTTCGAAAACGGTAATGAAGGGATCTCTTGTATAGGGCAAGAAAAGCTTGGGAGAAAGTTTGGAGATCCAAGTGGTTGGCCTAATTGCAAGTGTTTACAAGCAATTAGGAGGCTTGAAAGGTGGGTTGTGCTTCACTGAAGTGACTAGGTCGCTTCTATTCCAAATGAAGTATGGTTTTATTTATTGATTCATGTATGTAATGATAGATTAATTTGTTAAATAAGTAGACATAGATGGTATGCTCTACTTAGGGTATAAATTATTTATCATTGGACAAGAACATATGCATGTGGAACATATAGGATATATATGTATGCCTAGATGTGGTTAGTGAATATTGATCGATGAACTCTAAAAAAGATTAGAGAACTTGACAAGTGTATAATTAGGACTAGATGTCATGAATCCTAGGTATGGACAAGTAGGATAACGAGCGGCATGACTAGACATTGAACCTTATGTTATTGAACATAGGTTGGACATTGAATCTAGTGTTATTGAACATAGGTTGGATATTGAACCTAGCGTTATTGAACCTAGGTTATGAGGTATAGTAGTAGGATGACCACATGGACATGAGAACATAAACCTAGAGACGTTGACTTGGAAATGGATGGACGTGCACATCCAGTGATCTTGGTGACCTTGGAATTAGAGCTGGGGCGTGTACGACGATTTCGCTGTCAGATGGCTAAGCCAGATAAAGGATTACGCTGCCCGTTGATTTGAGCCATTGTTTGGCGTGTGCGATGATTTCGCCGTTAGGTGGCTAAGTCAAGTAAAGCGGTGAGCTGTGGATGATTGACTCAAGACCGAGTCAGCTGGTATAGCTTGGTAAGGTAAAAGAACCTTAGAATAGACTGTAAACGATATGGATTGTGAAATAGTAAGTAGAAACGGTAGATCTACTTGTATTGCATTTATGTCGCATTATCGTATATTGTGAGGCATAAGCATGTTAGTTGTTAGTTGCATAAATTATGATTATACATATATTTGTTGGACTAACCTCCTTATCTTGCCTTCTTTGGACCTGGTGGGTTGAGCTCTTCCCTTGGGTAGCCGTACCCACTGGGAACTATTTTTATAGTTCCCACTCTCATGATTTTCAGGTCCACACGTGAACAGCGCGACGACACGAGGAAAGGGAGTAGTTCGATAGATAGCGCCTTACCACATGAGACCAAAGATAGAAGTACTCCGAGTCAGCCTAGCTTAGAGGTGTAGAAATGAGAGAATGAAACAATTTGTACTAAAGATGGTTGTACTTGGAAGTTGAATGTAAACTTAATGTAAATATGATGTAAAATGAGCTGTATGCTTGTAATAGCTTGGCAGTTATGTTTTTGATACCTTCCTTATGCAATCGATGTATGAATTCTGTTTCTATTTGGAACCTTGTGAATTGTACTATTGCGATGCCTTGGATGTATAGAAAAAACTCTGTCCGTTTGGCAGTCTGTTAGCATGCCGAATATGACCAAAGTGGTGGGTCTCAAGGCGTTTCATAAATAAAGAAGTAAATATCAATTGCTACTATGTCTAATATTACTTGAATTATTTCTTTCAATCTATTATATCAACGGGTCAAAACTCTCCAGTCAGAGCATATGTGTGAAGTTGTCAATAGGTATGGAAAAAAGAATGCTTCAAAAGGATGGATTGCAGAAAGAATCTATAATTGGCTTAAAACTGAAGGTGATATCCTGTGATTGAACTGTCTAGAAGACTTAAAGAGCAATATGGAAGGTTGGAGTTGCCCTATTTAAGGGTGTGGAAGGGCAAAGAGGAAGCAATGATCCTGTGAGGAT
Source organism: Ananas comosus (assembly GCF_001540865.1). Taxonomy (NCBI): domain Eukaryota; kingdom Viridiplantae; phylum Streptophyta; class Magnoliopsida; order Poales; family Bromeliaceae; genus Ananas; species Ananas comosus. The sequence continues at coordinate 10,208,270 of NC_033637.1, forward strand.
TCGGCTCCCCGGCATTTTGTACTACTTTTGGTCAAAATGACCAAAGCGTGGCGAGAGAGAAGATTGGACATAGTTCGTTTGTTGTTTCGATAATGTCGGAAAGGTTAAAGTTGAGTTGTGTTTGACTGGTTTTAGCATTGTTCGGCACGAAATAGGGCTTAAACACTGCTAAAACTGCAGTCTGGGCTTTGCGTGCCGTTAATGGGACTTGGTACCGGTACCTGGCAGTGAAGTAGAGAAAGTTTGTTCTTGGGTTTGGGAGAGCAGGTAGTAGATGTCGTGTACAGGTACCCGATAAATATCCCGAGAGGGGGTTGCTCTCGGGTTTGGCTGCTGTTGAAGCGGGGTATCGGTATTAGAGTCGGAGTACCAGTACTAGGGCACTCGCATACCGGTGCTCGGGCCCGTGTACCGGTACCCAAGCTCGAATCTTTTGTAACTCCACATCGTGAATTTGCTTTTCTTTAATCCTTTCCAAAAGTGTAGGGTGCACTATCAAAGTCATCAACCTCAATGGTGTATCAGGAGCCACCACCACCACCTCCAACTTCAACTGCTTCATCTGCTCGATCAACGGCGATTGAGTAACTACAAACATCGCTAAGTTATCCGTCGATTTTCGACTTAGCGCATCCGCCACCACGTTAGCCTTGCCCGGGTGGTAAAGAATCGTCAAGTTATAATCCTTGAGTAGCTCCAACCATCTGCGCTGCCTCAAGTTCAACTCCTTCTGAGTGAATAGGTACTTTAAGCTCTTGTGATCCGTATATACTTCGCACCGCTCGCCATAAGGATAATGGCGCCATAGCTTCAATGCAAAGACTACGGCCGCCAACTTCAAATCGTGTGTAGGATAGTTTCTTTCATAATCCTTTAATTGGCGAGAAGCATACGCAATCACTTTCCCATCCTGTATCAAAATATAGCCCAATCCATTAAAGGAAGCATCACTATAAGTCACATACCCTGCCCCAGCAACTGGTAAGGTTAGGATCGGGGCGGTCGTCAATCTTTGCTTCAACTCTTGGAAGCTTCTTTCGCAGGCATCATTCCAGATGAATTTAGTGCCTTTGTGTGTGAGCTGCGTGAGGGGAGTAGATAACTTTGCAAATCCCTCGACAAATCTCCGATAGTAGCCGGCCAAACCAAGAAAACTCCGAATCTCCGTGACACTCGTCGGTCTAGGCCAATCCTTGATCGCTTCAATTTTCTTAGGATCCACGGCTATACCCGCTCCTGAAATCAATTGGCTCAAGAATGCTACCTCTCTAAGCCAAAATTCACACTTCTTCAACTTGACAAAGAGCTTCTTTTTCCGAAGCATTTGGAGTACAAGCCTCAAGTGCTTTTCACGATCTTATCACTTCGGGAGTAAACCAATATGTCGTCGATTAACACTACGACGAATCTGTCTAGATAAGGCTTGAAAACACGGTTCATTAGATCCATAAAAGCTACCGGGGTATTAGTGAGCCCAAACAGCATAATAGTGAACTCATAATGTCGATACCGTGTTCTAAAAGCCGTCTTCGATATATCCTCAGGCTTGATCCTCAGCTGATGGTATCCCGACTGCAAGTCTATCTTGGAATACACACTCGATTCCTGAAGCTGATCAAATAGATCAATCATCGACAACGGATACTTGTTCTTAATCATGATTTTATTAAGTTCACGATAGTCCACACACAAGCGAAGTGATCTGTCATTCTTTTTAACAAATAAAACTGGTGCTTCCCAAGGTGAAATACTCGGCCGAACAAAACCTTTATCCAATAAATCTTGCAACTGTGTCCTCAGCTCTTTCAACTCTGCTGGTACCATCCTATAGGGCGCCTTTGAGATTAGAGTAGTCTCAGGGACGAGATCTACTACAAACTCAATCTCCCTATCAGGTGGCATGCCTGGTAGCTCCGCTGGAAACACATCACCAAACTCCCGCACTACCGGGATATCCTCAATCTTAGGGAAAATATCATCACCCCTCAGCACTACACTAGCCAAATAGGCTATGCAACCCCCACTGATCAACTGCTAGCTCTCCGCGTTCCGCTCATTTCGACGGAACTCAGCACGATTTACGAGCGATGTTGTGAGACCCCAGATAGTCCTATATATAAGATATAATAGGGATAACCTCTTAACCCGGCTTAAGCATTTTGGGTGGTGGCTAGACCCAAGAGGTTAAGAGAGTTAAGCATGCTAGGACGGGAGTAGTCCTAGGATGGGTGACCCCCTAGGAAGTCGGGGCGTCACAGATGGTATCAGAGCCAATTACCAGCCGGAAGTGTGAGATGAGTCTCGGCTGAGCCAGGGTCTAAATGACGGGCTAGCGAGACGAGTCTCACATTGCCTGGTACTTGTGAGTCTGAGCTTGACGAGGACGTCAGGGTTTAAAGGAGGGGAGATTGTGAGACCCCAGATAGTCCTATATATAAGATATAATAGAGCTAACCTCTTAACCTGGCTTAAGCATTTTGGGTGGTGGCTAGACCCAAGAGGTTAAGAGAGTTAAGTGTGCTAGGACGGGAGTAGTCCTAGGATGGGTGACCCCCTGGGAAGTCGGGGTGTCACACTTGAGGGAGTGCACTGTAATATACCGAAAATTCGGAAAATAAATATCGAACTTTAGTCAAATTGACCAAAGTGCGAGGATGGAACACTTCGGAAAGTCCGAAGGTGTTAAAATGATCAAAAGTGAGTTATGGGAGGTTTTCGAGAGCTAGAGAATCAAAATCTGCATTCTGCAGGTTTTGAGCTCTCGGGGACCGGTCCCTGGTGGGAGAGACCGGTCCCCGAACGCGTATGAAACGAGACAGCCGAAAAATCGGCTAAGTCCTGAGAAGCCAGCTCTCGGGAACCGGTCCCTGCCAGAGAGACCGATCCCCGAGAGACCGGTCCCCCAAGGCGAGACAGGATGCATCGCGCGCAGCAGCTCTGGCTACGCTGGGAGAGCTCTCGGAGACCGGTCCCTAGTCGGGGAGACCGGTCCCCGAGCCCGAAATCTGCCCAGTCTAGGCAGTTGAATAAGATGAAAGTTGAGGGGTTTATTTGTATTTTGGCAACCCAATAGCTATGTATTGGGGTAAATGAGGGATTTCTCTCATTTTCACCCTCTCATCCCCTCTCATCTCTCTTTCTCTCTCTAGAAGACAAAGAAGGAGAAGAAGAAGAGAAGGAAAGGGAAGGAAAAGACGAAGAAGAAAGTGGAGATGAAGCTATTGGAGTGAAGCAACTTCATCTTCTTCCTCTCTAGAGCAAGGAAGGAGCAAGCTTAGAGGTAAGCTTTGCCTCTTCTCATGTTAAATCCCAAACTAGGGTTTGGATTAGAGTAAAGATGGTTTTTATAGAACTTTTAGAGTATTTGAAATTTTTCTTTTGCTTCTTGAGAGATCAAAACTATGAAATGGGTAAAGCTTGAAGGTGAGCTTGACCCCTCTCATGGTAGAATCCAAACTAGGGTTTGGATCGAATTAAAGATGATTTAGATGGACTCTTTAGAGTATAGTGGAGCTACTTTTGCTTCCCAATGAGATCAAACCCTAGGTTTTGTATATGTATTGGAGCTAGAGCACCAAATTGGGGCTTTTGCTCATGAGGGTTTCTAAGTGCAATTGACCCTCTAGAAACCCAATTCGGGGTATTTCCGACACGTTGGTGCGCTCGGATTAGCATTACGAAAAGCCGATGTAAAGTTATGGGCAAAATGGCCTAAGTTGGCTTCGTTTTGCCGCAGGTAAAGAACGAAGGATCTAAAAATCCCAAGAAAATCGTCGGAGCACCTAAAGAGGCCTACAAGGTGGGTGGTGCTTTCCAAACTCATTGAAATTCTCTCTATGCCTAATGTGTCATTCTTTGAGCATATGTTCTATATATTGTTGCATGCATTTTAGGGTAAAGTAATGATGAAATGTGATGATTGCATGATTGTGAGCACAACTTGCATAATGAGATGGTTGAGAACCTAATAATGTCAAAACCCTAGATGTATGCATGAGAGAAAATGTGAGTACCAAAGTGAGCAAAAGAACAGAGTGACACCTTGACATAGATCGAGTGGCATTGACAATGTAAAGTAAAGAACACTAAAGCGAGCGTGATGCAAAGAACCAAAGTGATGTAAAAGAACGAGTAATATGAAATAAAGTTAAAGTAAAAGTGACACTATAGTTAGTGTGAGACAAAGATCGAATGTGATGCAAAGAATGAGGTAAATGACTAAAGTTAAAGCCAAGTGGGGCATAAAGAAAAAAATTGAAAAGAAATCCAAAGAATGTGAATGCTAGAGTTAGCAAAAGTAAAGAAATGTAGAGATTGTGATTGCATGAGCTTGCAACATAAAGTGAAGAGAAGAACACTAGAGCTAGTGTAAAGTCGAGATTGAACTTGAAATCCTTTGAGTGAAGGATATAATCATACTTGCTATGAGTTCCGTGCTCGAGGGTGGTCGCTCCCCCTCGGGCGATGCGCTCCGGAGTTATACATCCGGGTTGGAGTAGACCCGTAAGGACGGTCCTAGCTTGTGAGTTCCTGCAATGATGGACTTAATGTGAAGCAAGTTAATGTGGCGAAACCCCCGGGTTAGCCTTGAGATTAAAGAGCAAAGAGCAAAGAACAAAGTGTAAAGTTAAAGAACAAAGAGTTTGCATAACCTGCATTTATTTAATGTTGAGCATATTTCCTGCTTATTGTTCAGGCATATTAGCATCACGTTATAGATTGGTTATTATATCTTGTTTATCCTTTCTATTATTCCTGAGTTAGTCCTAGTGGGAAAGTCGGTGATGTTGGGGCCGAACCCACTGGAAACTTTGTTGTATTTCTCACCCCACTATTTCCACAGAGCCGGGACCGAGCGAGCCGCCGAGCGATCGAGGTAAAGGTATCGCGCCTTAGACAGAGGCCACCAGAGTTGAGTTGGGTTTACATTTTGTTAGTAGAGTACCCTATGTTCATCTTTTGTATTTGATGACTAGAGATGTTGAGAAAAGAATGTAAAGCTTATTTTGAGGTAAATGTGATGTAAGAAAGAAATGATGCAATGTGTAATGAAGTACAAGGAATCATGAATGTAAGTGAATGCTTGTATGTGATCAAAACGAATCATAGTACTTGTGTGGATATTAGTTCCTTTCTTTCACTAATGGCTATTGCTTACCCTCGTGTAAGCCGTTTGTGTATGTTTCCGCTAATGCAATTCTTGTTTGAATATGTATATGTGATGAGCCTTGGGCGGATAGGGGAAACTCTGTCCGTTCGGCGTCTGTTTGACGAGCTCGGGCCGGCCCAAATTGGTATCGGTCCCGGGGCGTGACATGCACGATGTGTTCCACGTGTCAAATCTCCGCAAGTATATTCATGATCCCGACCATATCCTCTCGTTTGAGCCATCCTATATATAAGATATAATAGGGCTAACCTCTTAACCCGGCTTAAGCATTTTGGGTGGTGGCTAGACCCAAGAGGTTAAGAGAGTTAAGCGTGCTAGGACGGGAGTAGTCCTAGGATGGGTGACCCCCTGGGAAGTCGGGGCGTCACACTTGCGGGAGTGCACGATGTGTTCCACGTGTCAAATCTCCGCAAGTATATTCATTATCCCGACCATATCCTCTCGTTTGAGCCATCCGAGATTCAGGAGGATATGACCTACGTTGTAAGGAAGTGAATTCTCGAAATTCGAGAATTGTACTTCGTCCAGAATCGACTAATTTTCAAGTGAGTACCATTCGTAGGAGCTAAAGATGTCCAAAGTACAAAAAGTTCATTGGAAGTGAGTCCACGAGAGCCATGATGCAAAAATCTGCCCTAGGCAGATTTTGCTCTCGGGGACCGGTCCCTGGCAGGGAGAGACTGGTTCCCGAGGTTGGTGGTTGCTGGGAAATCCTTGATGCAACCGGTCCCAGGCTGAGGAGACCGGTCCCCAAAGGCGACACCAGCGAGAGAAAGCCAAGTTTTGCTAAGTCCTGAAATCCAGCTTTCGGGGACTGATCTCTCAGGCAAGGATCGGTCTCCCGAGGACCGGTCTCTCTGGGAGAGACCGGTTCCCGAGCACGTGCACTCGGGGGAGGCTCTCGGGGACCGGTCCCAGGCAGGAGAGACCAGTCTCGTTGCGCGCAGATTGCCCAGTGAGGGCTGTGCACAGGATATAAAGTTGAGGGGTTTATTGGCTATTGTCACATTAGATGAGGGGTATACATGGGAGATTACTCTCTCTCTCTCTCTCTCATTTCCACCCTCACTCTCTCCTTCTCATTGCTCTCTCTCTCTAACAAGGGAAAGAGAAGAAAGAGAAAAAAGAGAAGAAGAAAGGAAGGAGAAGAAGAAGAAGAAGGAGGAGAGCAAGCTCAAGGAGGCTTTGAGCATCTCCCACTTCCTCTCTTCACCATTGGAGTAGCTCAAGAGATAAGCTCTTGAACCTTAGCTTATGGAACTTAGGGTTTTTGGGTTTTGAGCTTTTGAGATGGGGTCAAATGGACCCCTAGCATCATTGTTGGTGGATTAAAGCTAGAGTTAGGGTTCCAAAGTGCAAAAAGCAAGATATGAACCCTAGGGCTCCAAAATGGGATTTTTGGTAAAGTATAGGATTGATCTCATTTGAGGCCTTGTAAACCTAATTGCAAGGTGTCCAAACGCGGGGGCGAAGTCGGATTCACGATTCGTCGAGTGGATTTAGAGCTATCGGCAAATTAAGGCCGATTGAGCATTGTTTTGGACCGAGGAGGCCAAGACCTCGTCGTAAAGTTCGCCGAAGAGTATTTCTAGAACCCTCGTATCTCAAAAGGTGGGGGGTGTCATCCCGAAGCAACCGAACTCTTTTCTATGTCTTAGAAATACATGATTTGCATCTCTTGCATGTTGCATTGTAGGATTGCATTGTAGGAGTGGCATTAAAGTAGTGCATTTGACACTAGAGGGTCTTGTGAACTTAGGGATAGATGGACTCCCTAGAAAATGCCTCGTGAACAATGAACTTAGTAAAGCTAAGTAGCAATGTATGAACGTCGGAAAAACGAGATTCCGAGAGATATGTTGACCCTAGTTGTAGGGTATCCCCACATGAAGGGGATGGATCGAGCTCACGGTCTGTTTTGGGGTGGTATAGCCATCCATATCCTCACATGGAGAGGATTGTCGTCGAGTACTCCGGAGTGTCGGGCGATTAGAACCACATGGAGGTCCACAGACAGTCCCGGGTTTGGAGGCACATGGAGCTCCCTTGCCCAATACGGGATGAAAAGGTGAGTTGTAGGCGATCCCAAGGGTTTCGCCACAGATTGGGTAAATGAACAGATAACAATGTCATTGAACATTATCATTCGAATATGGATCGAATTTGTTAGCATGATAGTAAACCTTTACTATATGATGCATGCATTCATTATACACAATTATGGGCATAGTAACATAATTTTTCTTTATGCCTTTACAGCTTTGAGATATCTATCTATCTATCTACTTGTTATTTGTGCCCACTTCGACCTAGTAGGGAGATCGGCGAAGTTGGCGGCCGAGCCCACTGGAAACTATGAAAGATAGTTCTCACCCCACTCTATTTCCAGTGGTAGGTACAGGATTGCCGAGAGAGGACCGCGGCAAGGGCATCGCACCCGATCAGTGAGACCGTGGTAGTATAGTAGCTTTCCTTTTTGTATTAGCACACCTATGTATTGAGAGAGATTCATTGTAGGTGAGGATTTGGAGAGCTATGTATTTTGGATGAACCAATGTATTCATTTCGAGAAAAAGATGTAAATGAAAAAGAATGAAACTATTGTAATAGTTAGTAAAGTACTCTCTTTATTTCACATGCTTTATCTTGTGGATTACTTTCTCTTAGTGTTGTTGGCATTGTCTATGCGCTCGTTGTTTGCGTACTTATAGAATTTAAATTTCTGGGTAAATTCTTGTACTCAATCTGTTGTTGAGCCATGGGCGGGCAGGAGAGGTGCTGTCCGTTCGGCGTCCGCTCGCCGCGCCCGAACCGTGCCAAATTGGTAGTGGTTTCGGTGTGGGGGCGTGACGGAGCGTGGTATCAGAGAGATAAGAGCAAGTAAAGAGAGAAAGTCTAGGATGACCTAGGAGACCCCAGGTTGGTAAGCCCTAAGGTTATAGGTGTAAGGAAGTGAATTCTCGAAATCCGAGGATTGTACTTCAACCGGGGTCGACTGACTGTCGAGAGAATACCCTTTATGGAAGTTTAGAATGCCCAAAACACAAAAAGTGCTTGGGAGTTGAGTCTGCGAGAGCAAATCGGTAAAATCTGGACTAAGCAGATTTTTGCTCTCGGGGATCGGTCCCTGGAGGGAAGGACCGGTCCCCGTAGCTGGGGGTCGCGGGGCAAGGTCGATGCAACCGGTCCCTGGCTGAGAGGACTGGTCCCCGTGCGCGACACCCGCGAGAGGAAGCCTAAATTTGGCTAAGTCCTGAAGGTTCCCCTTTCGGGAACCGGTCTCCTAGGAGAGACCGGTCTCCCGAGGACCGGTCTCCCGGGGAGAGACCGGTTCCCGAACACGAAAAGTCCCCAGACTGCAGGGAGAGCTCTCGGGGACCGGTCCCTTGTCGGGGGGACCGGTCCCTTGTCGGGGAGACCGGTCCCTCTAGGCGAAAACTGCCCAGTGAGGGCTGTGCAATGGATGAAAAGCTGAGGGGTCTAAGTACAAAATGGCCTTTATTAGAGTGGGCTGAGCCCTCTCTCTCTCCCTCACACTCTTATTTCACTCTCTCTCACTCTCTTTCTCTCTTGCTCCCTCTCTCTCTCTAGAAATGAAAGAAGGAGAAGAAGAACAAGGAGGAGAGGAAAGAAAAGAAGAGAAAGATAAGGAAGGAGAAGAAGGAGGAGATCAAGAGGAAGGCTTTGAGCACCTCCATCTCCCTCTCCTCTTCCCATTGGTGTAGCTCTTGAGGTAAGCTACTAAACCCTAGCTTCTAGAACTTAGGGTTTTGGATTTTTATGCTTTGGAACGGGTCAAATAGACCCTAGGCAAGCTTCTAAGTAGATCAATCCCATGATTCTAGGGTTTTATTGGTGGGTTGCTATATGTGCAACCTAGGGCTCCAAATGGGGGCATTTTATAAAGTATGAGATTGATCTCATTTGAGGCCTTGTAAACCTAATCGATAGATGCCCAAACGCGGGGGCGAAGTCGATTTCGCGATTTATCGAGCGGGCTTAGAGCAATCGGCGAATTACGGTCGTTTCGTCGTTATCTTGGACCAAGGGAGGCTAAAGCCTCATCGTAGTGCTCGCCGAGGAGCGTTTCCTAAGCCTCTACATCGATTAAAGGTGGGGGGTGCTATCCCGAAGCTTTCGAACTCCTTTCTATGTCTTAGATTGCATTTAATCTCATCTCTTCATGTTGCATTGTAGGATTGCATGATAGTACCTTTCCTTATGCTTTCTAATTGATAACCTAGTGTACTCGAAACGCTTGGTAACTTAGATAGGTGAGGATTGGGTCGGAACGTGGATCCTATGATGCGAAAAAAAAGAGGTGAACCCGCTGGGGGTATTGATGACATAGAAAGTAGTGTTTAGTGTTAAGGAACACACGAGTGGCATTAATGTAGTGTATATAACACTAGAGGTCGATGGACCTAGGGATAGGTGGATCCCTTAGAAAATGCCTTGTGAACAATGAATTTAGAGAGCTAAATAGCATTGGATGAATGTCGGGAACAAATGATTCCGCAAGATATGTTGACCCTAGAGTAGGGCATCCTCACTTGGAGAGGATTTGATTGGGTTGTGGACCCTAGTTATAGTGCTTCCTCACTTGGAGAGGATTTGATTGGGTGTTGACCCTAGTTACAGTGTATCCTCACTTGGAGAGGATAGATCTAGCTCACAGTTTGCGTTTTGGGTGGTATAGCCATCCAATCCCCACATGGCAGGGATTGTCGTCGAGTACTCCGGAGTGTCGCGCGACTAGGACCACTTGGAGGTCCAGACCACATGGAGGTCCACAGACGGTCCCGGGCTTGGGTGCACTTGGAGCTCCCTCCCTACTTTGGGATTGAAAGGTGAGTTATAGGCGAGCCCTAGGGCCTCGCCACAGATTGGGTAAATGGAAGGTTAAAGGTTTAAAATGTCATTGAACATCGCTATTCGAACATGGATCGAAATTGCTAGCATGGTAGCCAACCTTCATTATATGATGCATGCATTCATATTCATGATTATGGGCATAGTAGCATAGTTCTTCCTACTATCGCATTTACAGCTTTCAGATACATATCTATATATCTATCTATCTATCTGTTGTTACTTGTGCCCACTTGGACCTAGTGGGGAGATCGGCAGAGTCGGCGGCCGAGCCCACTGCGAACTATGGAAGATAGTTCTCACCCCACTCTATTTCCAGTGGTAGGTACAGGGTTGCCGAGAGAGGACCGCGGCAAGGGCATCGCGCCCGATCAGTGAGACCGTGGTAGTATAGTAGTTTTTCTTTTTGCATTAGTACACCTATGTATTCGAGAGAAATTCATTGTAGGTGAGGATTTGGAGAGCTATGTATTTTGGATGAAAAGTGTATTCATTTAAAGAAAATGATGTAAAGGAAAAGATGCAAAACTATTGTAATAGTTAGTAAAGTACTCTCTTTATTTCACAATGCTTTATCTTGGGGATTACTTGCTCCTTGTATGGTTGGCACTGTTTGTGCCCCGTTGAATGTGTATGTTTAGAATTTAATTTCCTGGGTAAATTCTTGTACGCATTCTTGTTGCTGAGCCTTGGGCGGATAGGGGAGGTGCTGTCCGTTCGGCGGTCCGCCGCCGCGGCCGAATCGTGCCAAATTGGTAGTGGTTTCGGGGCGGGGCGTGACAGTCTTATTTGGTATCAGAGCAAGGAGCAAGTAAAGAGAGAAAGTCTAGGATGACCTAGGAGACCCCAGGTTGGTGAGCCCTAAGGTTATAGGTGCGTGAGCGGAACGTGAACCTATAGCGATGGCGGAAGTTGATTCGATTGGGTCGAAGTTGGTAATATGTCTCTAGTTGCGATTAAGAGACGGATTGAAGTGGTACGAGTTCTTGTCTTGAGGTTGTTGTGTCAGCGGCCGACGACATGATACCGAGAGTCTAGAACGAGTACACTTGTGTGCTTCCGCCCGATTTTGTCGTTGAGTCGACAAGTGTCGTAATTTCGACAAGGTAATTGGTTAAGGTGACTGACCAGGTATTTGCGTTGCAGGGACTAATGTCTCCAAGACGCTACACGCGTAGGACTGCCCCAGCACCGACCCCTGAGGTGCCCGAGCAGGGAGAACCGAGCGTGATTGATCAGTTGCAAGCGCAAGTAACCGCGCTGACCGATGTGGTGCAGCGCCAGGAGACCCGATTCGAGCGGCTCCAGGAGCTTTTGAAGCGGCAAGCGGCGGCAGCGGCCGCGACGGTGACGGACGGATGCGATGTGCCCGCGCCCTCGGCTCGCGTACCTGAGCCGACTGAGGGTGAGGGTATAGCGGCGGTCCCGGTGGCGGCGCGTCCCCCGCCGGCGATCGTGCCATCGGCGGCGTCGGGATCGGCTACACCTGATGCGACGGCCGAAGACGTGGAAGGAGAGCGCGCATTGGCGGCTCTTATCAAGTTCAACAAGTTCCATCCGCCAACCTTTGAGGGCGAGAAGGTGGAACCGGCGATGGTCGAGTCTTGGATCGACTCGATGGAAACCCTCTTCGAAGACTTACGTACCTTGGAGAGAGATAAGGTGTACCTCGCCACTCATTGTTTGGAGAAGGCGGCGAAGGTCTGGTGGAAGCGCGTCAAGCGGGATCGGCTTCCCGGCCTTCTGCCGATGCTGTGGGAGGAATTCAAGCGGGAGATGTTCGCCAACTACTTCCCCAATACATTGAAGAGGAAGCTCAAGGAGAAGTTCCGCAAGCTAGAGCAAGGGGACCGCTCCGTGGCGGAGTACGAACAGGAATTCTCCCACATCATAGATTGTGTCCCGGATGTTGTCAAGGATGACCGGGACCGGGCCGAGTGGTTCTTGCGAGGACTTCAGCCGGGGATCTACAAGGCCGTGCAAATACTTAAGCTCACGACCTTTGTGGAGGTCTTTGATCGAGCCCTATGGGCAGAGCACGGGGATGCCCACATGCGGGAGAAGCGTGAGCTTTTGGCGGAGTCCAAGGACAAGGGCAAGAAACGCCAAGGCGGCGGTAGTTCGGGTGGTCAGACACGTTACAAGAAACCCCCTAAGTATCCGCCCACTCAACAGAAGAACGGTGGAGCGCGGCGATGCATTGTATGCTGCGGGGACCACCCAGTCTCGCGCTGTGAACAAGGCCAGGGCAAGTGCTACAAGTGTGGGCAACCGGGCCACTTCATTCGGGATTGCCCTGGAGGAGGAGCCTCACCTGCCCCATCATTTGCATCAGCGCCGGCGATTCCAGCTCACTATGGAGGAGCTCCATCGACGGCTGCGTCGACAGGACGTGCGATGACGCCGCGTCAACCTGAAATGGCGAGATCGGCCCCGAGCGGTCTGGTGTTCGCTGCTCAGGTGCAAGCTGAGGAGCCTACGGAGGCGGAGGAGCATCGCCTTGTGGCAGGTATGATTTTAATTAACGGAGTTCGCTCCAGGGCTTTATTTGATACAGGAGCCACACATTCATTCATAAGTAGATCATTCGCACGCATGCATGACATCCTCATGGAAGCGAGTGACAAGTGGCGAGTGGAGGGCCCTGGGTCGACGTTCAATACCTACACGGAGTGCGCCTCGTGTCCGGTACAAATAGGCGACTGGATAATGCCTATTCGGACGCTAGGACTTCAGAAATTAGAGGCGTACGACATTATATTGGGCATGGACTGGCTCTCAAAATATCATGCGACGATCGACTACAAGAGCAGGGTGATCACATTCCGTGAGCCAGGACAAGAAGAATTCACCTATCGGGCTTGCCAGAGCTCGTGCTTCGTCGCGACGGTGTCGGCGACGAGAGCAAGAAAGTTGGTGAACAGCGGTTGCTCAGCGTTTCTAGCAACTGTTATGGAAATGGAGCAAGCGGCTCCAACATTGGAGGAAATATCGGTGGTGCGGGAGTTCTCGTATGTATTCCCCGCAGAGTTGCTGGGGATACTACCGGATCGAGAGATCGAGTTCGTCATAGACTTGGTTTCCGGTACTGCACCGATCTCGAAGGCTCCGTACCGAATGGCGCCGGCGGAACTAAAGGAGTTGAGGAGTCAACTACAAGATCTCCTCGACAAATAGTTTATCCGGCCGAGTGTATCACCGTGGGGAGCCCCGGTGTTATTCGTGAGGAAGAAAGATGGATCGTTTAGACTCTGCGTGGATTATCGAGAGTTGAACAGAGTCACGATCATTAATAAGTACCCACTTCCCCGAATCGATGACCTATTCGATCAGCTGCAAGGGTCGTGTGTGTACTCGAAGATAGACTTGGAATCCGGCTACCACCAGTTGAAGATCAAGTTGGAGGATGTGCAAAAGACCGCGTTTCGTACGCGGTATGGACACTACGAATTCACGGTCATGCCATTTGGACTCACGAATACTCCAGCGGCGTTCATGGATTTGATGAACCGTGTCTTCAAAGAGTATTTGGACCGATTTGTCGTGGTCTTTATAGACGACATATTGGTCTATTCTCGTAGCGACGAGGAACATGCCGAGCATTTGAGAATAGTGCTTCGTGAAGTCGCCTTCTTAGGGCATGTAATTTCTGGCTTCGTGAAGTCGCCTTCTTAGGGCATGTAATTTCTGCGGGTGGAGTTTCTGTAGACCTGAGAAAAGTTGAGGCAATCAAGGATTGGCCGCGCCCGACGAATGTCACGGAGGTTCGAAGCTTCGTGGGCTTAGCGGGCTATTATAGGCGGTTTGTGGAAGGCTTTTCCAAGATAGTGATTCCACTTACCCGCCTGACCCAGAAAGGCACCAAGTTTGTTTGGAGCGAGGAGTACGACCGGAGTTTCAAAGAGTTGAAGCAGAGATTGACTTCGACTCCGGTGCTCGCTCTACCGGTGCAAGGCGAAGACTTCGTAGTCTACAACGATGCTTCCTATCTTGGGTTGGGGTGTGTATTGATGCAAAACGGGAAAGTGATTGCTTACGCATCCCGTCAGCTAAAGAGTTATGAGAAGAACTATCCCATCCATAATTTGGAGCTAGTGGCGGTGATTTTCGCCTTGAAGCTGTGGAGGCACTCCTTATATGGTGCCCACTGTGAGATCTATACCGACCACAAGAGCATGAAGTACTTGTTTACACAGAAGGAGCTCAACATGCGTCAGCGGCGGTGATTAGAATTGTTAAAGGATTACGACGTTGATATCCTCTACCACCCCGGGAAGGCAAATGTGGTCACGAACGCACTTAGTAGGAAGTCGGCGAAGAATCTCGCTTTGATGTTACCCAACAAACGCCCTTATGGCTGGATATGGAGCGACTGGATTTCGAAGTGGTTCCTCCCGAGATTCCGGCCCAGTTGATGTCACTCGTTGTCCAACCGACCTTGTTGGAGAGAATTAAAGAGTTGCAACCTGCAGACCCCTCCAAAAGGTACGGCGAAACATCGAGGGAGGCCATGGCGGAGAGTTCAATGTAGACGCCGATGGTACGCTTCGATTTCGGAATCGGAGGTGTATACCCAAAGATGGAGAGCTTCGCGAATTGATCCTACAAGAAGCACACCGATCTCCATATGCGGATCACCCGGGGGGCACCAAGTGTATCAGGGATTAAAAATGCACTACTGGTGGCCGAAAATGAAAGGCGATATCGGACGCTTTGTGGCGAAGTGCCTAACATGCCAACAGGTAAAGGCCGAGCGTCGATTCCCATCGGGAAAGCTTCAAAGCCTACCAATCCCCGTTTGGAAATGGGAGGATATATCGATGGACTTCGTGGTCGGCCTGCCTCGCTCAACGGGCGGCCACGATGCGATTTGGGTGATTGTGGACCGATTAACGAAGTCGGCTCACTTCTTGTCGATCCACACCACGTGGTTGGGTGACAAGTTAGCGCAGGTATATCTTGACGAGGTGGTTAGACTGCACGGAGTATCGAAATCGATCGTGTCGGATCGTGACCCTCGATTCACCTCATATTTTTGGAAGAGCCTGCAAGAAGCCCTTGGCACACAGCTCGACTTTAGCACAGCGTTTCATCCCCAAACCGATGGGCAAACGGAGAGAACCATTCAAACTCTGGAGGATATGTTGCGGGCGTGTGTCATCGACTATAAGGGAAGTTGGTGTGACCACCTACCCATAGACGAGTTCGCCTACAATAACAGTTATCATGCTAGTGTGGAGATGGCACCGTTCGAGGCTCTCTATGGGCGGACGTGTCGGTTTCCCATACACTGGAGCAATGTGGGCGAACGGGCAGAGTTCGGCCCTGATGTGTTGCGAGAAGCGGAGGAAAAGGTTCGCCTTGCTCGCAAGAGATTGCTCACGGCGCAGTCGAGGCAGCAAAGCTATGCAGATAGGCGCCGTCGAGATATAGAGTTCGCGGTGGGTGACTGTGTATTCTTGAAGGTTTCACCAATGCGGGGTGTGAAGCGGTTTGGAGTGCGGGAAAAGCTGAGTCCCCGGTACATCGGGCCATATGAAATATTGGAGCGAGTCGGCACGGTGGCTTATCGACTTGCTTTGCCGCCGAAGCTCGCGGATGTACACAATGTGTTCCACGTCTCCAATCTCCGCAAGTATATTCACGACCCCGAGCATGCAATGCTATATGAGCCACCAGAACTCTAAGAAGATTTGACCTATGAAGAGTTTTCGGTGGGGGTAATCGCCCGAGAGGTGCGAAAGCTGAGGAATCGAGAAATCCTCTATGTGAAAATTCGGTGGAGCAATCATGATGATCGCGAGGCCACCTGGAAACTCGAGGAGCTGATGAGAAAACACCATCCTTATCTATTTGAGGAGTGAGGTATGAGTTTAAATTAAAGTTAGAGAATTGTTCGTTTCGAGGACGAAACTCCTTTTAAGGAGGGGAGGATGTAAGGAAGTAAATTCTCGAAATTCGAGGATTGTACTTCAACCGGGGTCGACTGACTGTCGAGAGAATACCCTTTGTGGAAGTTTAGAATGCCCAAAACACAAAAAGTGCTTGGGAGTTGAGTCCGCGAGAGCAAATCGGTAAATCTGGACTCAGCAGATTTTTGCTCTCGGGGATTGGTCCCTGGAGGGAAGGACCGGTCCCCGTAGCTGGGGGTCGCGGGGCAAGGTCGATGCAATCGGTCCCTGGCTGAGGGGACCGGTCCCCGTGCGCGACACCCGCGAGAGGAAGCCTAAATTTGGCTAAGTCCTGAAGGTTCCCTTTTCGGGAACCGGTCTCCCAGGAGAGACCGGTCTCCCGAGGACCGGTCTCCCGGGGAGAGACCGGATCCCGAACGCGAAAAATCCCCAGACTGCAGGGAGAGCTCTCGGGGACCGGTCCCTTGTCGGGGAGACCGGTCCCTCTGGGCGAAAACTGCCCAGTGAGGGCTGTGCAATGGATGAAAAGCTGAGGGGTCTAAGTGCAAAATGGCCTTTATTAGAGTAGGCTGAGCCCTCTCTCTCTCCCTCACACTCTTATTTCACTCTCTCTCACTCTCTTTCTCTCTTACTCCCTCTCTCTCTCTAGAAAGGAAAGAAGGAGAAGAAGAACAAGGAGGAGAGGAAGGAAAAGAAGAGGAAGATAAGGAAGGAGAAGAAGGAGGAGATCAAGAGGAAGGCTTTGAGCACCTCCATCTCCCTCTCCTCTTCCCATTGGTGTAGCTCTTGAGGTAAGCTACTAAACCCTAACTTCTAGAACTTAGGGTTTTGGGTTTTTATGCTTTGGAATGGGTCAAATGGACCCTAGGCAAGCTTCTAAGTAGATCAATCCCATGATTCTAGGGTTTTATTGGTGGGTTGCTATATGTGCAACCTAGGGCTCCAAATGGGGGCATTTTATAAAGTATGAGATTGATCTCATTTGAGGCCTTGTAAACCTAATCGATAGGTGCCCAAACGCGGGGGCGAAGTCGATTTCGCGATTTATCGAGCGGGCTTAGAGCAATCGGCGAATTACGGTCGTTTCGGCGTTATCTTGGACCAAGGGAGGCTAAAGCCTCATCGTAGTGCTCGCCGAGGAGCGTTTCCTAAGCCTCTACATCGATTAAAGGTGGGGGGTGTTATCCCGAAGCTTTCGAACTCCTTTCTATGTCTTAGATTGCATTTAATCTCATCTCTTCATGTTGCATTGTAGGATTGCATAGTAGCTCCTTTCCTTATGCTCTCTAATTGATAACCTAGTGTACTCGGAACGCTTGGTAACTTAGATAGGTGAGGATTGGGTCGGAACGTGAATCCTATGATGCGAAAGAAAAGAGGTGAACCCGATGGAGGTATTGATGACATAGTAAGTAGTGTTTAGTGTTAAGGAACACACGAGTGGCGTCCAAATGTTAAATGATGACGAGTGGCATTAATGTAGTGTATATAACACTAGAGGTCGATGGACCTAGGGATAGGTGGATCCCGTAGAAAATGCCTTGTGAACAATGAATTTAGAGAGCTAAATAGCATTTGATGAATGTCGGGAACAAATGATTCCGCAAGAGATGTTGACCCTAGAGTAGGGCATCCTCACTTGGAGAGGATTTGATTGGGTTGTGGACCCTAGTTATAGTGCTTCCTCACTTGGAGAGGATTTGATTGGGTGTTGACCCTAGTTACAGTGTATCCTCACTTGGAGAGGATAGATCTAGCTCACAGTCTGCGTTTAGGATGGTATAGCCATCCAATCCCCACATGGAGGGGATTGTCGTCGAGTACTCCGGAGTGTCGCGCGACTAGGACCACTTGGAGGTCCAGACCACATCGAGGTCCGCAGACGGTCCTGGGCTTGGGTGCACTTGGAGCTCCCTCCCCACTTTGGGATTAAAAGGTGAGTTATAGGCGAGCCCTAGGGCCTCGCCACGGATTGGATAAATGGCTACGGAAGGACGCGATGTGCCCGCACCCTCGACTCGTGTACCTGAGACGGCTGAGGGTGAGGGCATAACGGCGGTTCCGGTGACGGCACGTCCACCGCCGCAATTGTCCCTCAAGCGACGTCAGGATCGACGACTCCCGAGATGTCGGCCGAGGATGTGGAGGGGGAGCGTGCGTTGGCGGCTCTTATCAAGTTTAACAAATTCCATCCGCCCATCTTCGAGGGCGAGAAGGTGGAGCCGGCGATGGTCGAGTCATGGATCGACTCAATGGAGACTCTCTTCGAAAACCTGCGCACTTTGGAGAGAGATAAGGTGCATCTCGCCACCCACTGCTTAGAGAAGGCGACAAAGGTGTGGTAGAAGCGTGTGAAACGGGATCGGCCTTCCGATCTTCCACCGATGTTATGAGAGGAATTCAAGCGGGAGATGTTTGCTAGCTATTTCCCCGATACGCTGAGGCGGAAGCTCAAGGAGAAGTTTCGCAAGTTGGAGCAAGGGGACCGCTCGATAGCGGAATATGAACAGGAGTTCTCCCACATCATTGACTGTGTCCCGGATGTTGTAAAGGATGATCGGGACCGGGCCGATTGGTTCTTGCGAGGACTTCGGCCGGGAATCTACAAGGCCGTGCAAATACTTAAGCTTACGACCTTCGCGGAGGTCTTCAACCGAGCACTTCGGGCGGAGCACCGAGACGCCCACGTTCGGGAGAAGCGTGAGATGCTGGCCGAGTCCAAGGACAAAAGCAAGAAACGCCATGGCAGCAGCGATTCGGGGGGACAAACACGTTCCAAGAAGCCCCCGAAGTATCCTCGTACTCAGCCAAAGGGCGGTGGAGTGCGACGGTGCATCATATGCGACGGAGACCACCTAGTCTCGCGATGTGAGCAGGGCCGAGGCAAGTGCTACAAGTGTAGGCAACCGGGGCACTTCATTCGGGATTGCCCGGGAGGAGGAGCCTCACCTGCCCCATTGATTGCAGCGGTGCCAGCGATTCCGGCTCACTATGGAGGAGCTCCACCGGCGGCCGCGACGACGGGACTCGCTCTACCGGCGACCGCCCTGTGACCGGAGTTTTAACGAGTTGAAACAGAGATTAACTTCGACTCCGGTGCTCGCTCTACCGGTACAGGGCGAAGACTTCGTAGTCTACAGCGATGCTTCCTATCTAGGATTGGGGTGTGTATTGATGCAGGGCGGGAAGGTGATTGCTTATGCATCTCGTCAGCTGAAGAGCTATGAGAAGAACTACCTCATCTATGATTTGGAGCTAGCGGCGATAATTTTCGCCTTAAAGCTATGGAGGCACTACCTATATGGTGCCCATTGTGAGATCTATATCGACCACAAGAGCTTGAAGTATCTGTTCACGCAGAAAGAACTCAATATGCGACAGCGGCGGTGGTTGGAATTATTAAAGGATTATGATGTCGACATCCTTTACAACCCCGGAAAAGCTAATGTGGTCGCAGATGCGCTGAGCAGGAAATCGGCGGAGAACCTCTCTATGTGGGTCACAAACCAGACACCGTTATGGCTAGACATGGAACAGATGGGTCTAGAGGTGGTTGCTCCTGAGACTCCAGCTCAATTGATGGCATTTGTTGTCCAACCGACCTTGTTGGAGAGGATTAAGGATCTACAACCCGCAAACCCAGAACTCCAAAAGGTGCGGCGAAACATCGAGGACGGTCTACGCGGCGACTTCTGTATAGACGTCGATTGTTCGGCCACCATTTTTTGATAGGACAATCTATTCCAAAAAGAATATTGAAGGACAATCTATTGTTCGGCCACCATTTTTTGATGGGACCGATTATCCTTTTTGGAAGATTAGAATGAAGATATTCTTTCAATCTCTAGATTTTGATATTTGGGATATAATCGAAAGTGGTTATATCACTCCATCAAAATGAAGAGCGGAATGGAATGAAGCCGAAAAATTTTGCTTTCAATTGAATGCTAAAGCTATCAATTCATTCCTTTGCGCTCTTAGTAGAGAAGAGTTTCACCGAATCTCTACATGCACAACGGCTAAAGAGATTTGGGATAAATTAGAAGTTACTCATGAAGGTACTTCTAGGGTGAAGGAATCTAAAATAAGCATGCTTATGTCAAATTATGAACTATTCAAAATGGAGGAAAGTGAATCCATTTCGAATATGTTCACAAGATTTACTAACATTATAAATAGCTTGAAAGCCTTAGGTAAGGATTTTCCTCAATCGGACTTGGTACGAAAACTTCTTCGTGTACTACCAAGAAGTTGGATACCTAAGGTTACGGCTATCCAAGAAGCTCATGACTTGGACAAAGTAAAAATTGATGAACTTGTCGGATCACTCATGGCGCATGAACAACGCCTCAAAGAATATGACAACGAAGCGGCTCCTGAGAAAAAGAAAAGCCTTGCACTTAAGGGAGTCATTGCTTCCGAGAGTGAAGATGGCGAAGAAGGTTCGAGCGAAGAAATCGCTATGATTTCAAAAAGGCTCGATCGACTAATCAAGAAGCGCAACTTGAGGAGACCTAAACGAGACGGGTTCAAAGGTGAAGGATTCAAGAAAGGAATCATTTGCTACAATTGTAATAAACCAGGACATTTGAAAAGTGAATGCACTCTTCCAAACAAAACTTTTAAGAAAGACAAGAAAAAGAAAGCCTTCACCAGCAACAAGCATCTCTAAGGATTAAACACCAAAAACACCAAAATCCATCAAATCCAGTGTACTATAATAGAGTATCACCCTCAAGTCCGAAATCCAGCTTCCTCTAAAGATTGCATCAAGAAAACCCACAAACTCTCAAATTAAGTCTAAAAACACCAGCAGCACAGAAAAATGCCAAATTAACCATGCTAACCTCAATCAAATGTTGTCAAAATAGGCTCCACGAAATCTTCAGGAAGTCTTCTAACCAACAAACCAAATTTTGTGGCAAATGGAGTTTCCTACGTTGCACACGAGCCAAAACGCCAAATATCACTGCTGGAATTCTACTGAAACTGCAACCCTCAATGTAAACTTGTGCAAATTTGGAGGATTTGAAGGGCTAAAATGCAAAAAATGGGTTTCTCTGTGAAAAAGGGTGAAAAAGCTTCTCAGGGGATCGCACCCAAGCTTTTATAGAGAGGTGAAAGGATGAGATAAGCCCCAGGAACAGAAACACAAACCTGCAGTTCCTGCAGAAACGGGCACTTTCGGGCGCCCTGAACTATGTTCTGGGCGTCCGAAACCCCCAGGCTACACAAATGCTCCACTTCGGTTCCTTCGCCCGCAGTGTGCTGCACCCTTATTGTGACACCCCAATAGTCCCACATCGGATGGGAAAGGGGTTGTCATTGGGTTTATAAGAGACTTAGACACTAGTAATAATAACTGGGCTTAAGCATTTTGGGCTGTGGTTGAGCCCAATGAGTTATTATTGTTAGTGGGCTTGGTCGTTACATTTGGTATCAAAGCCGGTTCACCAGCTGGACATGTGTGGCGAGTCTCGGCTGAGCCAGGGTCTGGATGACGGGCTAGCGAGACGAGTCTCACATCGCCTAGTGATCTTGGGCTGTGTGTGTGATTGGACCGACGAGGACGTCAGGGCCTTAACGGGGGGAGTCTGTGACATCCCAATAGTCCCACATCGGATAGGAAAGGAGTTGTCGTTGGGTTTATAAGAGACTTAGATACTAGTAATAATAACTAGGCTTAAGCATTTTGGGCTGTGGTTGGGCCCAACGAGTTATTATTGCTAGTGGGCTGAGTCGTTACACTTATCGTGGTCCGGCGGCACACACCCACCACCAGACATGCGTCAACGACAACGATATTCCCAAAGTAAATTTTCGCACCCACTTCTAGGCGCCCGAAACCTAGGATCCGAATTGGCTTCCAGTTTCAGTTAATTTCAACACTCGGTTCTGGGCGACCCAAACCTATTCTAGGCGCCCAAAACTGGCAAAACTTCAGTTTTGCTTATTTAAGTGCGCCAAGTCCATTTCTGCATCCATTTCGTGCAGAATTGACTCCGACTCAGTCCGACACTCTCCAGATATGTCGACCAGTCACTAATACTGTAGCCAATCCTCTCCAAAACTCCAGAACACTACACGTTCATAGTGATCCAATAGCTCGTTTTCGACGGTTCGACTATCCTGGACCCAATGGAACTGACGAATTTGGGATTTGATGCACAGTTTTCGAGAAAAAGGAGGTTTATTGGATTTACATATATATAAGTGTGGTTTTTTGGAAAATTGGAGAGTAGATGGATTATGTCGCAAATCGGCGAACATATCGAGCAAAACAAAATTGTGAATTCAATGTCCCGATTGTGCTGAACGCGTTGGGGCAGTCCGTTCGCAAATCTGACGGATTGATCTCCTGATATCGTGCAAAGATCGAGAAGGGGTTGAAAGTTGGCAAAATGAAAAATCTGCAAAACACCCTATATTTTATGTGCCATTTTTGTGCAATTTCGAACGTCGAAGTGTGTACGCGCGAAATACACGTGCTACCAGGGTCTCGGCTAAAAATACTGGATCTCGGTAGACTTTTGTGCAAATATGCCACCTAGTATAAAGGAGCTAACTAGGGTTTTCATGGAAGAAAACCCTAGCCTAGCTCAGCTGACCCCTAGCCAACATCAGCACATCCCCCTGCCCTAGCCGCGCGTGCCTCGGCCACCTGCGCACGCCGCCGGCAGCCGGAGAGGCCGGTCCTCCCTCTCCTCCATTATCTTCTCCACTAAATCACCCTCCTTCTCTGCCCATGGACCAGCCAGGGTGGTCCTCACCCACGTGCACCCCCTTGGCAGTGGCCTCAACCTCCGGCGACTTTCTGCGTGCATCACCGCCTTCCCCACAAGCCACCGCCGCCGCCGCTAGCTCCCTGCGGCCGCCCCGAGCCAGCTTGGGCTGAGACTGAGCCAGCCTCCCTCCCGCGCGCCGCCGCCGCCTAGGGCCGGCCGCGCCGCCCTTCCCCGGCCTCCGGCGACCCATCGCCGTCGCCCTGTAGCTCTCTGGCCGCCGCCTTGGCCGCTGCGACTAGCTGAGCCTAAGCCGAGCCGATGCGGGCTCGGGATGCTCCAGCGCCGTCGCCGCGGCCCTCCTCCATGGGCCGACGTGAGCGCCGCCTCCCCTTGGTCGGCCGTACTCGTCTGCCCCCGGCGTTCCCGCCGCCGGAGCCCTCTACCGTCCGGACCTGAGCCAAGCTCTTCCTTGACTCGTGCGGCTAGGGCATCGTTGCCCGCCGCCGCCGCCGCCTACCGTCGTCGGAAGATGCGCTCCCCGACCTTCTCTTGTTGGCAGCACTCACCTGCCATCGACCGCCGGCCGCCCGACCGCTGTCGGCCGTGCCATGACCCTTTATTGCCTGGTAAGCTTTATTATACTGTTTCGTGCATTATTTACCGTTCGAATCACAGTTTTGGCGAACCGGGGCTATTCCGATGCCTCGGGAGGTGAGCAAGGTGATCGTTGGTCAGTGCTGATCACAGTGCTTACCTCATTTGGAGTCAATGAGCCCTAGATTGAGGAATTGGACGTGTTTTAGTTTCAGCGCGTAGTGTTTGCTGAACTTCGAGTCGCTCCCGGGCTCTCCACAGTGGTCGGCTATGCTCCGAAGCACAAGCACGGCCTCCGACACATTGAGACTTGTCAGCGGGTGTCTCGGCCAGGCTAGAATGTCCTCGGTTTGAGCTGCGGGCTGTAAAACTCTAAAAATCATATAAAATGATGTAATTTTATGTAGTCACGGGGGCTTATTTGCAAATTTACGTTTAGTGGCCACTGTGGGTGGCGTGTGCGGGTATCGGGTGACCTCTGGACTTGTTGTCCAAGGCCTCAGGCCTTTCTGGAAATCGAATGTCGATTTTTAGTGTGTTTTTCGGCGAAATTCGCCGACGGAACGTGATTTCGGTTCGGAATTCTTCCGACTGTGCCTCACGGTAGATCATGTTGTCGCTGAGACTTGTTGGTTGGTCACACGCATCGTTTCGAGGGTTCGAAAACGGCGGGTGAGCGACAGTGGGTTCTGGCGTCGAAATTGACACTTCCGGAAACCCGGATCAGAACGATTATCCGATGATAATCGTTTTGATGTGAGGATAAATGTTTTCTGCTAGGTCACACAAATTATCGTGTTTTGTGGCAGCAGGTGACTCGTGGCACGAGTCGGTGAGTTTCGGGACAGTTCATGGGTCCCGGCGAAGATCCGGTGCGATTTTCGATACTTCCGGCGAGTTACGGCAATCGGTTTTGGGAAACCGATTCCCGTGGGTTTACTGGTGGGGATTGTGAGCTAGTGGTTCTCATTTGTGGGTTGGATTCTAACCCGGTGGACCCTTTGTAGGTCCAGTTGGCGTTCTTCTACAGACAGGAGACAGGTGCCACGTACGTACAAGTGGGTAGTTCGACCCGAAGTTGGTATAGTGGTGCACGCTCGGTGACATCCCCTTTTTCCTGTTATTATCCTGCATATACATTATGTTGAGCCTAGCGCCTTTATTATTCCTTTTATGCTCTACTTGGTTGCTTTCATGTCTAGCATCATGAGTAGGAGTAGATCAGGTTTATGATTACATATGAGATCGGTGACCTAGACGGTCGGTTCTTATATCTCGTACTATGATCTATTCGGTCGGTTCACTGCATCTGATATTGTGACCTACTTGGTCGGTTCGACTACTTGGCGACTTACACGATCGGTATACCCTGAGGGGTAGGATTGTTGGCTAGTGGCTAACGGTTAGTTCTGGATTATACCAATGTATGATGTGACATCCTTGTGACCTATTGGTCAGTTCTTGTGTATATATATGTTAGTTAACATTGAGTGGTCGATACTTGCATATCTTCGAAAGGATGTTGAGTTGTTCCATCCTAGTTGATCTGAGTGGTCGGTATTTGTGTTTCTTACGGTTCGATGACCTATTGGTCAGTGTGCCTCCGAGGGGTGGTGATTGTCAGCTAGTTGCCGACGGTTGGCTATTGAGCATATCAGCATCGATCGCCACTGCTCGTACGCATTTCACGAACACCAATGGTTTGGCCACTGCAGGAAAGTGTTTTTTTCCGAAAAAGTGGTTAGGAGTGCCAGCCCATGAGCCCAGGAGCTTTATGCTAGGGTTATATGCTTTCAGGCCCAGGAGCTTTATGCTAGGGTCATTTGCCTTTCAGACCCAGGAGCTTATGCTAGGGTCATATATGAAAGATATGGATCCCTAGGATCTAAAAGGTAAAAGACACCTAGAGGGGGGTGAATAGGTGTAAACGGCAACAATCTCGGAATTCGATGCAAATTTGAAATAGAATGCGGAAAAATAAAATCAGCACACCGAGAATTAACGTGGGAAAACTCCAAACCGGAGAGAAAAACCCACGGGACCGAACACACAAAGAAATCCACTAAGAAAACGTGAGTACAAGTGATTTATCAAAAATACAAGACTCGAAATACCGAATTCTCGTTGTAGAATATCTTTGCCAGTCCTCGATCGCTTGAAATCCTCCAACCGATCACACTGCAAATCCTTGCAGCCACACACGCCTCGACTCCACGAAACGCCTACCGAATCCACGGTCTTCACGCGAGATCCACGCGTTAACGCTCCATCCGAAGCTTGTAGAGATTTAACAATTTGTGGTGATTTAAACACTTTGAAAGCACATATGATATGAGGAGAAATCCAAATCAATACATCACCAATTTTGATCCTTAAAGAAAGTTTGAGTCAAAAACTGAAGAATCAAAACGATGATCTAAAACTTGATATTGAGAAACATGGATCAAAAACTCAAATCAAGCCGTTAGGGTTTCTAAAAAAAATTGTCTCGCTCAACACACATCATATGAAGATCCTCATATCATATTTATAGGTTTAGAAGACTTCTAGACAGACTAGGATTCTAAAAACTCAATTTTAAAAACAGACGACGGTCTCAAGGTCCGGTCCTCTCGAGGAGACCGGTCCTTGGGAGACCGGTCCTCCAAGGTGAGGTCCGGTCTTACGCTGCGTAGATGTCAAAATATGCGTACGGGGACCGGTCCTCAATTCAGAGACCGGTCCTTCCCTGCGCAACAAGAAAAACCACGTACGGGGACCGGTCCTCATGATCAGAGACCGGTCTCCCAAACCTTCTACGCAGAGAAGCTTGATGGGTCCGGTCCCTCTGATCAAGGACCGGTCCCCGACCCCTGAGTTTTTCCAGAAAACTTAATTTTTAATAAACAAGAATGAAACCAAGTCTTCTAAACATCTTTTAACAATGAAAACTTCACCACAAATTATTTATAATCATACCTGAGTTCTCAAGGGTCTTTGATCATAAGAACTTCAATTCTTTTCGTCAATCTTCATCTTCTAATTCTTCGAGACTCCATCCAAACCATCACGAAATTCGCCAACTTATAAAATCCTTAACAATATACAGGTTAAAGCAGTTATGGCACAGACCTGAGATCCACGGACCAATATGGCAGGTTTATGATTGGGTACTTTTGGATTTATTATCCTGTTGATGCATACATACAGTAGCGGTAGTGATTCATATATGTATCTCATTCTTTTTTTATCGTTGCTACTGTATTATCATAGCCATACTTTTGTTTATCCTCCTTGACTGGTGAGTACCCTCGCCCTCGTCGGATTGTGGTACCAACTGGGAGGGGAGACATGTGTACATGTTCTCACCCCCCACCCCCTTTCAGGTGATGTTATAGGTCCGAGTCAGGACGGTTCGTGAGGTGCGCGCTTAGCGATTGATAGAGCTACTGACCCGTCATTTGTGGTTTAATTCTTATCCCGACTGTCGTAAAATAATTGACTTAGTATTTATGGTTCAGTTGGTTTCATGTAAATTGGATATGTACGATTTTGTAAATGTAATAAAGAATTGATTGTTTTTATGAGATGAAAATGATTTTATACTCCTCATGGTAGCATGTTTTAAAAAAAAATGGTTTTCGTGTGGAAAACGGTTTTGAAAAGGTTTTCCTGGTTTTTATAATTTTTAGTGTTTCAAAATAAGTTTCCAAGTGGGAAACATTTTAAACTAATAATAGATGTGGATTTATGAAGAAAATATTTAAATTTTCTGATTGAATGAATGTGAATTGATTTATGTGATGTGGTGAATGTATATGGCTATTTATATATTGTAGTTGTATCATGTACTTGTGCGACGCCGTGTAAATACAGGGGAGACTCTGTCCGTGTGAACAGTGGGCTTTCTGTATTTGTGCCGGATCTGACATCCCTTGGGGTCAAGGTTTTCAAAAAAAAAAAATTGAGCACTTCCGCATCGGTTTTAAATCCAAAAAGGGACCCCGGTGCGTGACACAGCAAGTGAGGTTGTCTTACGCCCAAAGTGCTTCAGCACGCTTTGGAGCTTAACTGAATCTTAAAACGAGAATTTCGGGCAATTTCGTCACACCGTGGTCTTACTCCTCGGCCATGCCACTTGGAAAAAAATGGGGGAGAAACCACAATAAGGCTTTCCAGTTGGTACAATATTTTGCCTGCATGCCTCAAGCACAAGAGGTTGTGCTGCTACTGATACGGCCCACGTCGCTATGTCGTGCCGTGTGGGTGGCATAGCGATATGGACTGTGCCAATGACGCGATAATTCTTGAGTAAAATAATATAAAATTTATTAGATTTGTAATTGTATATTGTAATATTTGATTCACGTGTAGATAACTCGTTGGGCCAAAACCACCGGCGCAAAATGCTTAAGCCCAGTTATTATTTCTAGCCTAATCAAGCTTATATACCGTCACATCTAGTCATCACTATCCGATGTGGGATTATTGGGGTGTCACATACTCTCTCCGTTTAGGCCTGTCCTAAACACACACAGCCAAAAATCACCAGGCGATGTAAGACTTGTTTCACTAGCCTTTGTCATTCCGAACTATCCGATGTCGGATTATTGGAGTGTCACATACTCCCCTCGTTTAGGCCTGCCCTAAACACATACAGCCGAAGATCATCAGGCGATGTGAGACTTGTTTTGCTAGCCTTTGTCATTCCTAACTATCCGATGTCGGATTATTGGGGTGTCACATACTCCCCCCGTTTAGGCCTGCCCTAAACACACACAGTCGAAGATCACCAGGCGATGTGAGACTTGTTTCGCTAGCCTTTGTCATTCCTACCCTGACTTTGCCTGTCAATCACCGACCCTGACTTAGTCTATCATTCCGACCCTGGCTCAGCCAAGACTTATCTCACACTTCCGGCTGGTGAACTAGCTCTGATACTAAATATAACAATCTAGCATACTAGCAACAATAACTCGTTGGGCCAAAACCACCGGCCCAAAATACTTAATCTCAGTTATTATGTCTAGCCTAATCAAGCTTATATACCCCCACATCTAATTATCACTATCTAATGTGAAATTATTGGGGTGTCACAATTAATTAATATACAAGTTTGTCTTTTGAGTTTTTAAATTTTATGTGTTCTCCATGTTTATTGACTTAGGATAATGTGCTCAATACAAATGCTACTTTATAAGAATGAGGAAGTACAAAGACATGTCTCTCATGAAAAATTAATTTTATTTTAGACTACATCTTATAAACATGAAAATAAATATTATAAATTGTGTGATTGTACGAGTTCCGCCATTAGAAGTAAATGCATGATAAATTATAATAAATAATATGTGCGAGAGGTAAAATGCATGATTGAGTTTATTAACATATATATTGTGGGTGAAAATGTTCCAGAGTATTGTTAACAATTCTATGATTTTGTTAGTATTCATAAATGATTTTCATTTTTCTCATATAAGTAATATATGGAAGAAAATTTAAATATTTAATATTATTTTTTTATTTTTAAATTTTTAATATGATTGAGTTTTGGTGAATATATAATTTTAAAAGTATTGTTAGCAATTCTATGACTTTGCTAGCATTCAAAAATTGTTTTCATTTTCTCATATATGTAAGATATTGGAGAAAACTAAAATATTTAATATTAATATTTTTATTTTTATATGCTTTGGTTTTAATCAATATTACACAAATAAAATTCATCTAATATCTATATCTATATCTATATCTATATTTCTATACTATACTATACTATACTACTACTTATATATATATATATTATATTATATATATATATATTATATATATATATATATTATATATATATTATATATATATATATATATTATCTATTTCATTTAACTACATTAAAGGAGGGTTTGGGGACCTTAGAGTGACACGTGTCCCACCCATCCTCTACACACATACATATATATATATATATATATATAAAATATATATATTATATTATATATATATTATATATATAATATATATACAAAATTTAAAATTGATATTTTAATTTTAAAGTTTTAAATTTTTATTTAATATTTTATATTTAAATTATAATATTTATTTCAAATTTTAACTTTTCAAAATTTAAAATTTTAAATCTCTAAATTCTAATAATACGCGTAATAAATCGCGTAATTAAAATCTAACCTAAAAATCAATTTAAATTACATAAATATTCCTGTAAAAAAATATAGAATTTAAATTTTAGGACTAAATTTTTAGGAAATATAGTGCATATGTGTATATATATAATTAATTATTAAATATATTTTTTTTTATTTATTGGTTTTCTTAAATTATTTTGATAGATTTATCTCAAATTCTTTTCATATAAATTTTATAAAATAAATTATTGTATAAATTTACTTTGCGCATAATTATTTTTATATAATTTTTTATTTAATTAATAATTAGACTTATAAAACTATATAAAAATATTAAAAAATATATAATTTATTATAAAAATAATTTTATATCCGCAGCATCGCGCGGGTAATTCACTAGTACTACATTAAAGGAGAGTTAGGTCACCTGGTTAGGAGGTGACATGTGTCCTCCTCAAGCTCTCCTCTCTCTTTTAAAAATTTGCATGCACCTGGTCTACACAAATATAACATACACCAAATCTATTTTTTTAATTTAAAATTAAAATATAATTTAATGGATATATTTAAACTATATAATAAATTTTTGTACAAAATATTATAGGGTTTAAGTTCCAACAATATGGACTTATCAATATAGTGTTTAACATATAAATATATATACACCCCCCGTGCATGAAATAATTTCTTCCCAACCTACTTCTTATTTATTAAAAACTTTGCCTACGCCCGGTCTATAAATATTACATACACTAACCTTAATTTTTAATAATTAATATTATTAAATTAAAATATAATTTTATAAATGCGATCTATACTATATAAAATGCCCCTATATAAAAAATTATCAGAGTTAGATTTTTATATCAAATATTTAAAAATAAAGTGTGTAAAATTTACTTATACACCTGGTGCACCAAATAGTATCATTTATTTTAATGTAGATAAAGATATATAGATAGCCCCTCAACTATAATTTTTTTGAATTGAGTATATAATACGAAATTTTAAATTTTTATACTTTCAAATTTTAAAGTTATAAATATCAAATTTTATATTTTATATTTTAAATTCTGAATTTCAATTTTAACTCATAATATTTATTTCTAAATTATAAACTTCAAATTTTAAAATTTTAAAATTTTAAATCTCTAAACTCTATAAAATTAATTAATTAATTTACTATATTTAAGGAGGGTTTTGGGGAACCAAAGAGTGACACGTGTCCCCCAAACCCTCCTTTACTAGCTCTTTTCTCTATATATATAATAAAAATATATATAATACGAAATTTTAAATTTTTTATACTTTCAAATTTTAAAGTTATAAATTTCAAGTTTTATATTTTATATTTTTAATTCTAAATTTTAATTTTAACTCATAATATTTATTTTCAAATTTTAAACTTCAAATTTTAAAATTTTAAATCTCTAAACTCTATGAAATTAATTACTTAATTTTATTCATAATTAATTAAATATATTATATTTAATTAATTTTATTAATAATATGTGTAATAAATTGCATAATAAAATCAAACCTGATAGATGCAATTTAAATCACGTAAAATATCGTTATATAAAAAAATACAAAATTTAAATTTCAGGACTAAAATTTTAGAAAATAGTGTATATGTGTATATATATAATTAAGTTTATTAAACAAGTTCTTCTACAATTTTATTTCTCTTCTATTTATTAATTTTTTAAAAATTATTTTGATAGATTTATCTCAAATCCTTTTCATATAAATTTTTATAAAATAAATTGTTGTATAAATTTCTTTTGCGCATATACCAATTTTAATGACTTTTATTTAAATAGATTTAACTATTAAATTATTTTTATCTAACTTTTATTTAATTAATAATTAGACTTATAAAATAATATAAAAATATTAAAAAAATAAAATTTATTATAAAATATTTTTATATCTGTAGCATCGTACGAGTATTTTACTAGTCATACATGAATCGCAAACCCTCAAAGAGAACGGCAAGTTGTCCGCAACTGGCAGATCGCTGAGGCTCTCATTCATCGCACATTTAATGCTGCAATGTCTCCTGCTCTTTCCGTTCCTTTGCCAAATATAGTTTTTTGGCCTACTTCGAGGTTGTCATTCATACTGTTTCTATCATCGCTCTCTTTTACTGATTCTTTGTCTCCACCATTGGCGCTCAATATTTCCGCCGTTCTGGCTATGATCTTCTCACCTCAGTAATAATCTCGAGCAATTAATGAGTGTACTGCAGTACGGCACGATCCCTCCACTGGTGGTTAGATGAATAGTGCATCTGTCGTTAGCTTTATTTCTTGATTTTGTAGCATGATTCAATGGTAGCAAATGGTTATCTATTAAGCAGAGAAAATGGTATTATAAGAAGCAATTCGACACGTGTAATTTTTTTTCCGTCGATACAGCCTGCTATTTGCACTTGAATTCTCTTTGTATTCATTTGTTCAGTTAATTCAATAGGTTTTTTCATTGCTTTTCGAAACGAAACTCTATTTTTTTTACCGGACTCAAAAAAAATTCAAATAGATATTTTTTAAATCAAACGAATTTTATTCCTTCAAATTTATTTTGACCGAAAGATAATTCTTTCTCTAATATTTGCAGTGAATCCCCAGTTAAGTAATCATGCATTACGATAGGAACTCCCAATTCTCTGGCAAATACGGCCCTTTTGATCATTTCTTCACATGTACCTGCAATAGCATTTAATTAATGTCCTTTGATGAGTGACATAAACTTCGATCCTATTTGTATGGTAGTCATCTCTGCTGGTTGAAATGGGACCTACGAAAATTGCCTCGCTTTCTACCGTCCCCCATATTGAGTTTTGGATTTGAATTTTGATTACAAATTTGAATAACAAATTCAAATTTAATAAAATATTAATTTGAACATAATTGTAATTTTGATTCCTCTTTTGAATCAAATAAATTGTTGCTTTTATTATTATGTTTTCAATTTCGGCCCATTCCTATTTGATTTCAATTCCTATTCCGATTTTGATTCCTATTTTGAACCAAATATAGACTCAACCTTACTTTGTAACCATTTCATTCATGAAATTTTATTGCGAGGATTGACAAATTTTGGACTTTCTACTCTATATGCAACCATTGGCAATATAACTTTTTTGAAAATTGGATTTGGTATTAATATTTTAGACAATTTATTATTTGCTTTTAGTTATTATTATTATTATTATTTTTTTTATATCACATGTTTGATTGATGGGATTATCAGAGTCTTATTATATTTTTGCTTATTATATTTTTGCTTGTTATAAATTGCACTATAAATTGCACTAGATAATAGAATTTTAGCAAAATTTAAATATACATAAGACTAATGGCGAGCAATCTTATTTAGAGCTACTAGTAGTTCTTTTTATCGTGCTTATTGTTAGCTAAAATATATTATTTATTTATTTAATATGTTTATAAACTAGATCACCTTACAATTTATTTTTCACTTTTTTCTTACATAAATTAATAGTATTAACTGTGTTTGGTGGCCCATCTCTTGCGACTTTTTTATCTTTACAATCGATTAACTGTAATAGTGCTATGTGTATTGGAAACTAACGTTGTTTTATTGGTATACTTTTTTTTTTCTTTATTTTTTTTCACTAATTAACTATTACGATCACAATCACACTCCACTGCTACATTGCGTGAGGTTATTTCAAGAGTTTAAACATCAAAGGATATGAATAAATTAGAGATGGTAAAATTGGATCTAAGCACACATACTTGGTCCAAAGATTATGTAAATAAGTTTAAATTCAAAGTTTAAGATTCGAAAAGTTAAATTCAAATTTAAATTATCCTCGCGCGATTTAAACACTTTACGCTCTTTTGTAAGAGCAAAGGATGAAGATGCCGATGCATCTAGTCCCAGATCTTTTCTTTTTTGCAATTAGATCCCGAGCAATTTAACATTGCGTTAGTTGCCCCATTGTTCAGCCTGGCCAGTTCTCACCTGCTTTTTCACTTTGGTCCCTAATAATTTTTTTTTTTTTGCAAATGTATTCTTAATCTTTAAATTAATTGCGCTTTGATTTGCACTTTGATTCCTAATCTCTATCTTTGTTTCCATAACTAGTTAAACTGTATGTGCACTCATCTCATCAAGTAAAAATCTCACCGTCCTCAATATTGTCTTTTATGCCTACGGCCACCTTGACCTCACATACGACATTTATTGTCTCTTTTAGAACATTTAGCATCTTTGGTAGTGTCGAACAGAATACACCACCAAACTCTTTCAAAAACTTAAAAGCTTCAGTGTCGAGATTAGCCAGTGGCTACCAGATCATAACCTTGATTTATACGAGTAGATTGGGCTTCATTATAATCACGTTGTTCTATTCTGTCAAAATCAATAAGAATTCAGATGGACGTGACCTAAATAACTAAATAAAACAAAATTTAGATGCTGCGGGTCTATTATCAACAAAAAAAAAAAAAAAAAAGGGCTAGGGACAAACTAGAAGAAAAGATTAAAGGTTATTAAGTCCATAGTTAGTTAATTCGGATTCGGCGAAAATTTGGTACGGATATAATACACATAAAATTCATTTTCTAATTTTTAAATTCGTTGAAAAATTCAGCTTAAAAAATAGATTCGGTATAATATATAAAATATAAGATATAAAATATAAGATAATCTACTTTTAGAAATAAAATTATAAATTTTTTATTCATATTTTTAATAATTTGGGAATAATTCGTGAATTATTCACGAATTATTCGGCTGGCCCAAAAATTCACGAATAATTCTCTTTCTTTAGGAAAAATTCGTAAACGGACCATTTAATTCGGATTTTCAATAATTCGCGAATAATTCGCGAATTAACTAACTAGGGGCCAAACAAGCCCTGAATATATATGTGACGCCCCGACTTCCCAGGGGGTCACCCATCCTAGGACTACTCCCGTCCTAGCACGCTTAACTCTCTTAACCTCTTGGGCCTTGCCACCACCCAAAATGCTTAAGCCAGGTTAAGAGTTTTAGCCATATTATATCTTATATATAGGACAATTTGGGGTCTCACAATATATTAGTCTAAAATTTACAAAAAATTATAATATTTAATTTTAAATAATAAATAAATAATTAGAGGTATTAAGTTATATTATCTTTAGATTAATGATTTTTAACATAAAATTAATCATGATTATATTTTAGTTTTAGCAGTTTAAAAAGAACCAAATAAAAAATATTTTACACAAACCAAATAAACCGAACCGAACCAACCAAATTATTTCGGTTCAGATTTGGTTCGTCATGCTTCTAATTTCGGTCAAGTGGGTTTTAAAAAAACTGCAAAAACTGAACTGAACTTAATCAACAGATGCTCACCCCTAAGCAGGAGTCACTTGAGATAACTATAAGATTGTTCGAGACCTTTCCTCAAAGTGTCAAATGTCAATTAGAGCAGGATTTGCAAAAGCTTCAGCAAAGGGATANATAAAATATAAGATATAAAATATAAGATAATCTACTTTTAGAAATAAAATTATAAATTTTTTATTCATATTTTTAATAATTTGGGAATAATTCGTGAATTATTCACGAATTATTCGGCTGGCCCAAAAATTCACGAATAATTCTCTTTCTTCGGAAAAAAATTCGTAAATAAACCGTTTAATTCGGGTTTTTAATAATTCGCGAATTAATTAACAAAGATTAAATCACTACTATTTAAAGTAACATTAATTCCAGTAAAAATTACCATGTTTGCATTAAACAATATTTGCCATATATATATATATATATATATATATATATATATATATATATATATATATATATATATAATTTCGTTTTATAAGGTTGTGAATTTAATCCCCTCTATTAATATTTAACGAGCTATACTCATAAAAGTATAGTAGCCGGACTCTATATATGCTGGGGCTACTATACTCTTATGAGTATAAACCCCCTTGTACTCATAAATTTTTAACCATTGATTGATGGGATGTGTGGTTAGGATGATGGTGGTCCCCACTTAAAATAATAGTGGTCCCTTAGGGTTGAGTGGGTAGTTGGTTAAATAGTATGATCTAACGGATGAAAATGATTAATGAAATAAATCTAAGAGTCGAAAACTTATGAGTATAAGGAAGTCAATACTCACAAAAGTATAGTAGCCGGACTCTATATATATATTAGCATTAATCTTACTGCATGGCAATTACCACAAGAGGTAGTGCTATTTGTCAAGATTTTATTTGAAATTAAAAATATTAGGGTTGTTAAAAAAAAAGTTAGGGTTTAAAATATAAAACTAGGTAATTGTTGGGAACCAATAGTAAAACTACCTAAGCGTAAATGTTTCTAGACGTAGAAATTATTTGCAAACCAGTATCCAAATTCTTAAAATATTTACTATTCAATATGTAAGGATCTAAGAAGATAGGGTCCCATTAACCCTCTTTTGTTTAGCCTATTTTTACTTTGATCCCCTATGATCAAAAAAAGCTATAACTAATTATCCCATAATTTTATTTTTATTTTACTATAAGATATTAGTAAATACGATCCCAAATTAATTTTTTTTGTACAAACTACAGAATAGCAAATTGCAAATTATAAAAGGTTTAATACTATATCACCATGTGATTTGCAAAATTATTATTTTAGTATCAAAGTAAATGGTACATTGTTATTATGAAACTAAAGTAGAAGACCTTTTCATAATAAAAAAATTCATTAATTTTATAATATTTTAAAATATAAATTATTATTATAATAAATTTTACAGATTTAATTCGAATTTTCTAAAAAGGGCTACAGCACTCCTTTTCTTTTCTCTCTCGTTTCTCACTCAACCCTATTGTAAGGAAAAAATAAACGAGGGCTACTCATCTAGTCCAACAACAAATTTGTAATCATAAAAAACTAAATGAATTAATTTGATGTTCTTTGCAAACAATAGACAACGAAAAGAAAAATCATTGAATATGAATTAATTGACCGCGCTTATATTACTTTTATTAAATCAAATAGTATAAAGAAGACAACTTAGCTATTAAATCGGAATTGTATAAACAGAAGACAAAATAGTTAATCAACTGCATTGCGCCAACAACATTTTTTTTTGTTTGTTCTTTTATGTTTTTCTTTTTATGCAATGAAGATTGAGAATTATTTGACAATATATAGGTCTTATTCAATTTCTTTTTCTCCTTGTGTATCAGCTCATTGAGTGGAAAGAAATTTTTTTATCAATCTTATTAAAACACTTGATTATCTGTAGGGATGGTTTTGAATATAAGAGTTACAATTATAGTTTAAATTTAAAAAGGCCATAACTAAAATATATTTAAATTTTAAAATTTAAAATTTACCAGTCAAAATTTTTTTATTATATATTCTATATTAGAATATTGCCTACTTACTTATTAAACAATCAATTATGTTTCCATGCCTTTAGCTTCTACTCTATTCATTGCAGAATCGAACTGAATTCACAAATTAGAAAAACAAAATTCATGTTTTGCAAATTAAGAAATAGTGAAATAGTTAATGTTTTTCACTAATATGATATATAATAAATTTTATTCGTAAAATATTTAATAAAATAAAATGAAAGAATGATACAAATGATTTTAGTTTTCTTCAATATCTTACTTATTATTATCATTTATTGATCATTATATAATTAATTTTCATAGTAATAAACCTTACTTGTTGCACGAACATTTCCACCTACAATACACATGTTAATATACTAAATAATCATGGAAAATTTATTTATCCCTAGAGCTCCAATTGTGTGTTATAAGTTCTTTATCATGTATTTAATAAGGGTTGAAGTTGTTGAATATCATGCCAATATTTTTCTTCATGCTTATAAAATGTATTTTAAAAAATTGAATCTTTTCACAAGAGACATTTTTTGGTTGTTCACTTACGCATCATTCAGAAACATGTGGTAATTGCATATGCATGAACCATCAGTTTTTATTTTTAATTTATTTATTTTTGGATAAATTTCAAATTTCCCCTATGCGATATAACTTGGTATAAAAAGTTGCACTGTACCCTCCTGTGATTTTAGTTCAACTTGCCCAAATATCAAGTAGGTCTCCAAG
Source organism: Ananas comosus (assembly GCF_001540865.1). Lineage (NCBI taxonomy): Eukaryota > Viridiplantae > Streptophyta > Magnoliopsida > Poales > Bromeliaceae > Ananas > Ananas comosus. The sequence goes on from NC_033637.1 coordinate 10,245,779, forward strand.
TACTATTAACAATTCCATTACTTTTTAGCATTCATAAATGGCTTTTATTTTCCCATGTAAATAAGATATAAGAGAAAACTAGAATATTTAATATTATTTTTTTATTTTTTAATATGATCGAGTTTTGATAAATAAATTCATTTTAAAAGCATTGTTAGCAATTCTACGACTTTGCTAGCATTCATAAGTGGTTTTATTATCTCATATAATTAAGATATTGGAGAAAACTAAAATATTTAATCTTAATATTTTTATATTTTAATATGACTGAGTTGTGATCAATATTATACAAATAAAACTCATTTTATATTAAATTTGAAGTAACGTTGCTTCTTTTTCTACTTGTTACTAAAAAATTGGCAAATCATGTCTTTTATTAATCGTTGGTTTGACTCATATTCTCTATTACTTATTATTTTAACTCTTTTTTCATATCCGATTCAATCTGTGTTTTTATAATTTAAAATTCAGAAATTTTCAATTAGAGTCTATTTACCATCTATTTTATCTCCTACTAAAATCTTTATTACTCGCCTTGTTCACCTCATTGTAAATTTTATATGCGATATTATGCGATATCATGATATGTTAATATACGAGATATATTATTTCCACAGCTATTTGAAATAATAAATATTAAAGGAAAATTTAAAAAAATTTGGACATAGCAAGAAAAAAGACTCTTTATAAAATAAAAACTAAAAACTAGTCCCTGGCGAGTTTGTGCTTTTTTGATTTTCGCTGTTTTAGTTGAACCTGAAACGTTATTAATCTACGAACAGCAAGTAATCTGTTATAAATCTACAGACTCCATTGTACAGAATTTATATTTGAAAGAACAAACAGAAATACAGCAAAACCACACAAGGCCTAAAATAAAAGCATTCATTTGCAAATAGTTCAAAATTCAATTAATTTGTATTTTACATAAAATATATATAATTATTAATCAATTGTTATTATATCATCAATTGTTATTATATATGGTGCAGACTCTTTTTTCCTTAAAATATATGAATTATCAATAAAAAGTTTACTAACTTTCCTTCATAAGAAAAATATAACAATAGTTTATCAAAATTAATATTTTATATATAATTAATATATATATTATTATATTTAATAATATTATATTTTATTAGTGATGTCCATGCCGTGCCAGTGTCCTAATTTTTTAAAAGCTGTCGAGTCGTCACATCCGAGTCGTGTTGTATCTCGTGTTCCGTATAAGTGTCCGTGACGCTTAGTCTTTAACAACAAGTTATTAGAAAACAATTTTAGCTCACAATAAATACATAATCTTTTCCTTTCAAAAAAAAACAGAAAAAACAGTTGTTCGCTGCACTGCAGAAAAAATGTACACTGTCACAAGACAATTATACACACCAAAATTAACTAAACATAGAACAATCAAAACGACCATCCACCACAGCCCTTTTAACCTGAATGTGGGATCAATGCTAAATTAGGGAATCATTCACTTTAAGACTTCTATAGATACAAATTGCAAGCATCCAAATCATAACTTCGCTGTGAAACACGAGGACCAAAAGGGTCGAATTTTAAATTACCTTCAATCAAATGTAAATTGGAGAGGATTCCGCCGAGTTCTCGGCGTGTTGTTTATGCCTTCCATCTTTGTTTGCAGAAAGCAGCGCAGGGTCGGGGCGGGGGAAGAGTAGCTTCAGGCGGAAAGCATCGACACCATTCAAGTAGTATCTATACAACCTCTTAGCTCGAATGAACCCTAGGCGCCCATATAGTGCTAGGGCGCCCTTGTTTGTGACTTCTGCTTCCAGTGTTACCTGTATATAAGCAGTGAAGCAATGCAAAAACATGGACATTAGAAATAATCACGAACCACAAGTTTCAAATTTCTATAGCTACCTTGATGGTACATAACTAGTGCTACCCTAAACAAGGTGTAATTTCCACTGAATTCTGAGCAAAGTTAAGAGCCTCTTTGGCCCTAACAGAGTAGAGTTGTTTGAAGAAAACACTAACACTCGCAACTTTTTCATCGGAATTCCTCGGACAATTTTCTCCGCAGGGGAAGCACAAACTCTATCTTGGGCTTCTAGTTTTGGGGACCAGAAGTTTACTTGAGCTTCCCAGCATAGCAAAAGTTCCACTGTTTTTGTTTGTCAAGGGCTTAGCTGCTGAATCTAAGAATAAGAAGCTACTCGACAAGCCAGCCAAACAGGCGCTCACAAGCCACAGCTAAAATGCCATAGATATTTAGAGATATCTACTCCTACCAATATCAATCACGCTGGTGATATTCTTTTCATTTACGAAAATAAAGAGAAAAATCTATGAATAATAGGAAGCAAACCAAAAGAGACTTTTACCAAATAATGTTAGAGAAACTTGCTAATATCTTTTGGTAAAATGCAACTCATATGACTATGGCAATAAGCACTTCATATAAGGCCAAAATAAAGTACGAGAGCAGTCAAGAGCAGTCAAATAGCCACGCTGCTCTCAAACAGAGGTTAGGTACAGCGTCGCGTTTAGGCGAAGAAAAGAAGGCAAAATGGAAATAATTAATATTTTAATTGTGAATTGCACGAACTATAATAGATTACGAGATCTCAAAGTGAAGCTCAGGCCTATCACGTTCCTCTTCTTCCTTGTTCTCGAACTTCGTCTGTGTCCTTTACAAGTCTCTGTTCTTATCCACATATGTTTGTTTCCAACTAAACTTATCTTCCGAAGACAGCAGCAGGTTTCACAAGTCCCCTTCACATAACAGGATCCCCAATCATTGGCTTCCTCACTTTCCAACTCGAACACTTTCTCTACTTGAAGTTTCACATTCTAGAGTTATTCCACTAGCCAAGTAATAAGTTAAGGGAAGTCATATTATTCACCATCACCAGCAAACTGACCAAAAGGAGTTGTTACAGAGTAAATTTTGCTTCTTTGACCTTTTAAACAACAAGAAAATCATCGCACATGTTAAGTAATTACTTGAATCAGTTTACTTGCATAAGTTCAGTTATTACCTCCTCACAACCAGATTCCATCATCACTCTAATAGATCTGGTAACAAGTTCAGTAGCTGCAGCATCAAGAAATGAAGGATAAGATTCCATGTTGTTCGGCCACAAATTGAGAGAGAGAGAGAGTGAGAGAGAGAGAGAGAGAGAATTTAATCAAGAAAATTGGTTAGAATATAATAATGATACTAAGAACAATGACTGTCTACTTAGACTCTATTTTCTTCCTATGTTATATCCAGTAAGCATAATTCGAAGAATATCGAGAAGGAGTTGGATGAAGGTAGAATCTCAAAGAGAAAAAAACAAAAAACAGAAAGCACGGAGAAGTGATAAATAGATACTCTAAGCATATAGCACCTGGCACTAAAAAACCATCTACCCTGTGCTCACTACGAACGAATCTTACGCAAAAATTTGATGGCTCTGGTGCGATTCAACACCTAATGTTTTTATTCATACCTTATAAACTCTTTCATGTTAAAGTTGTTATTCATATTATGTCGCCAACACATCTTTACGAAAAGAGCGATTGAGCAAGGCTACCTAACATTGAGAAGCACTTTGAAGAGAATGACTAGATGAAAAGGAGGGACGAAATGAACAACACCAAAGTCTCTAAAAATTTGCTCAAGTTTCACCAAACTTCGATACATTGCATAAGAGGCTTGAACATCTAAAATGTTCCAATCTTAGTCCCGTCGTTAGCTTCTGTAACCCAGAGAGACAGAAATCAAATGCAACAAGCCAAGTAACTATTCCTAAGCTGGTTAATTGTGCGCATGCGCCAAAAATCCCAATATAGAAACCCTAAAATCCAAGGACTTTAGAATTTGTATATTCGGAGTCGTTCTACATTTTCCGTAACTAAAAGGGATTAGGAATACTGACCGGACATGTCAAAACAAATTTAGATGACGAAAACCGACAATGTGTGAACAATGATTGCATTTGCATTCGCCTTTTAAAAGTTAAAACCCCCTAATACAACAAATCATTGCTTAGCAAAAGATATCACCTTTCCAACAATTATAAGCGATTCATCATAATATTTGAAAATTCTAACAAATTTTAGAGGAATTGTGCGGGAAAATGAAGGGATCTTTAAGGAGGTGAGATTAGTGCATACCGATTCCTCGGCCTCGGTAGGATTTGATGACGACGAGCATGGCGATGTAGCCTCGGAAGGTGCCGCGATGATCCCCCATCTTGCACACCACCGTGCCCACGCACTTCCCCTTGTGGAACGCCTACGATTTCGCCACATGCACAAAAGCCTAGGAATCAAAAACCCTAACAGCATTGGGAGAGATCGGGGAGAGATCGAGCTAGGGTTTCTAGGGAGAGAGAGAGAGAGAGAGAGGGAGGGAGGGGTCGTACGAGGAAGGTGAGGTGAGGCCACAGGTAGACGAAGTAGCGGTAGGTGAAGATGGAGTAGGGCTCGCTGAGCTCGTCGTCGACGAGGGACATGACGAGGGGGAGGTGGTGCTCCCCCCCGTAGCTCACGTACTCGATCTCCGCCGCCGCCATCGCCGCGCCGCCCCTCTCGCCGAACCACTCTCCAACAGGTGTGTTCGCGTTGCTTCTTCTTAGGGCAAATTGCACTGCAAGTACCTCAACTTTCGCGGGATTTCAGTTTAGTCCTTCGACTTTTTACTTCCTTCCTCCCCGAAAAAGTATGGAAAAAAAATTTTCCGAGAAAGAAAACTTTCAGGAAAAGTTCCTTTTCCAATTTTTCGATAATTTGATTTTATGAAAAAACTAAATTTTTTGAATATTTATTCTCCAATTCATGATAAATTAATATTTTTTTTTATGAAAAACAAAAATGTTAGTTTTATGAAAAATGAAGTTTTCTGAAAAAAAAAAAAAAAAAAAAAACTAGTTTGTCTTAAAACTGAACAGACGAAAAAAATGAAAAAGAAATTTTTCATGAAAAACTTTTCTCGAATATTTTCTTCTATGTTTTTCCTACGTGCCAAACAGCCCCTTCTTAAGCCCCGTTCTCAGAAGAATTTTACTCTATTTTGTTCAAAATTAATATATGAGAACCCAGTTAGTCCTATATATAAAATATAATAGGATTAAAAACTCTTATTCCGCTATATATAGCATTTTAAGCGGTGGATAAGTCTAAGAGCGTGTTTGGTTTAAATTATGTAATATTACAGAGTATTTCGATATATCCAGATATTTTGAATTTTTAAATGAGATTACTACTGATACTGCATTAGCTCGTTTGGTTTAATACAGCAATTTAACGCTTGATTGCAGTATTTATAGCATTACTATAGTTCTGTCTATAAAATTCGGTAATCTAGACAATAAAATATAGTCTATTCCAAAATTGTCCTCAGTCATATTTTGCAAAATTTTTTTATTGTTTATAAATAATATTTTTTTACTAAATTTTATTTTAAATAATTTAATTTTTTTAAAATTTTAAATTTTAAATTTTAAATTTGAACAAAAATTGTAGTGTTCCTGGTGTTCTGCAACCCGTGGGTCTCAGCATTTAAAGCTTGTCGACACATTTGAAGAGTGCCGGGACAAGTCAGAGTCGTTTTGGCGCAAAATGGACGCAAAACGGACTCAGTGCGACGCGAGAGCAGAGTTTTGACATTGGAATCTGCAAAGTGCAGGTTTTCAGTGTTGAGTACCGATACCAGGCAGAGGAGTACTGGTACCCCAGTGGAATTACAGAATTGATACTCTCGGGTTGCGTCAATCTGATGCTGAGTACCCATACGGCATCATGTTGGTACCGGTACCCTGTATGTGAGCTTGCGGGCTGAGAGACAGAGTACCGGTAACCAAATTAGATACCAGTACTCCAGCTAGATTTGTGAGTTGATGAGGGGCCTTTTGGTCATTTGAAGTGGCGTTAATCTCAACCTTATCCCACCTCTTTATATATGTGTAGATTGACAGAGAATGAACATTTGATTGATGCTTCCTCTCTCTCTCTCTAGTTTTTGAACGTGCTCATGGTGGTGGTCGCGGCTCGAGTTCGAGTGATTTTCGACGTCGATTCGGAGGGTCGTTCGAGCGTGTGCGCGTCACGGTTGCGCCGTTGGAGATCCGGCGAGCGCGTGGTTTTCTCTTCTTTTGACTTCTCGCCGTGGTTGGTCGAGCTTTACGAGGTGGATTAATATTTACCGAAATCGTCGGAACTCCTCATAAGTTTTAGCATCTTCGACATGTATCATTGGTTTATTTCCTTGTTAGTACTCGAATTCATGGATTAGAGTATAAAATCTGAATTTGAAGTTAAGCTAGAATTATAATTTTACATGTTGGACTTGGAATTGACTTAGGAGAAAACTATTGAACCCTACACTGTCATTTCTGAAAATTACCAAATTTAGTTTTACGAGTTGTGGTTCGTTTGTATCGCCGATGTTCGTATGCGGTGGATATCCAGATTAGTGTAGGATGAGTTTACGCTCGTGCTGGGATGCCGAACTTATTTTACAGTAGTGTGTAGACTGTTTTGGACTGTCGGGTGCCGTCACGGTTGACGGTGGACCCAGATTTCTGTGTTTTGCCTCAAATTGTGCCAATGGCACGTGAGTTTTGGTTGTTAGACCAATTAGACCCATTTGTATGGATTACAGCCTGTGAGAGTCTGATTGAGCTCGACAGAAGCCTGTGAGAGTCTGATTGAGCTCGGCAGAGACACGCTTGCATACTCGGTTGGGTCGCGCCCACGAGTGCCGCTCCGGAGTCTGGCTATGTGCTTTTGCGTTGATGTCGTAGTGTCCGGTTAGGATTTTGCTCTCCACCGGCAGCCCTCGGGGTGGTGTAAGGTGTAGCTTCGACAACCGAGACGGGTGCGTTCACAGTCCCTAGTGAGTTTGGGTCAGAGATTGCATTTTTGTTATATCTACAGATAGTCAATGTTGGTTAGCAATAATATAGTGGCATATAGCTGTAGGGTTTCCAGCTTTCCTTACTATCTCTTATGCACTTTTCTGTAGACTTAGTGGGTGAGCCGTTGAGGTCGGTGACGGCACCCACTGAGAACTACTTCTTTTTACAATAGTTCTCACACCCAGTTGTTGACCTTTTTTACAGAGCCTTCGTACGCGGTTGCTGTTGTCACCGATTCTAATCATAGAAAGGGAGTCGCGAGGTAGATCCCTTCTAACCTCGCTGCAGTACTAGAAGAGCACCTTTCAGTGGTAGTTTTGGGCTTTTCTTGTACATACTGTGTTGTTATTGGGGTACTCGTTGGAGCGAGTTGTGTTGCAGACTTTTTGTATGTACAGAAACCCCTCGAGGATTTTATAAATATATATGTTATTTTCAGTTTAGCAGCTCTTTACCTTGTGGTTGTAGCTTGGTTTTGTTTACAGATACAGCTATTGCTTCGTATACAAAGAAAATTTCTATATATACGGCGGGTCTGTTGGCGTGCCCGTAAAAACGTGTAATTCGGGGCGTAACAAAAATATAAATCTAATATTTTAATTTAAAATATAAATATGAAATTTGTAAATTTAAAATCTAATATTTAAATATAAATATAAAGATAAAATTAAAAATTAAAAATCTAAATTTAAAATTCTGAATCTAAAATACAAATTTTAATTTTAAATTTTAAAATTTAAAATTTGAAATCTGAAATCTGAAATTTAAAATTTGAAATTTGAAATTTGAAATCTGAAATCTGAAATCTGAAATTTAAAATCTAAAATTTAAATTTAAATTTGAAGTTTAAAAATTAAAATTTAAAATTTAAAATTTAAAAAATTAAATTTAAAAATTAAAAATTAAAAATTAAAAAGTTGACAATTCAAAACTTTAAATTAATTTTTTTAAAATAACGTATTGAAAGGATTTTGGGAGTTAGAAGGGTAAAATTATCATTTATATAATATACAGTATTACTGGCTTTCAATAATCTAAGATACACATGCCCCCTCTCGTTAATATTTTTGGTGTAATTATGCACCATTTGTAATGCTACATTATCGACCCGATTATATACCGGATAAACCAAACACAGTAATCCTGACAGGATTACCTGTAATCCTGCCAGGATAATCAAAACCAAACGCACCGTAAGAGCTTAAGAGAGTTAAGCGTGTCCTTAGAAAGTTGGGGCGTCACAGTTAGTATCAGAGCTAATTACCAACCGAAAGTTCTGAGAAGTGTGAGATGAGTCTTAACTGAGCCAAATTATACAGCGGGAAGAGTAAGATTCTCACACTGTTGACTATTGTAGGTAGAGCGCGGTTTCCCCACAATATCGATTAAGGCTATAAATAGTCCTATATATAAGACATAATAAAGTTAAAAACTATTAACCTGACTATAGCATTTTAGATGGTTGTTAAGTCCAAAAGAGAATTAAGTATGATAGAACTGGAATAATCCTGAAATGAAAAGATGGGCCCAATTTCCTAGGGGTCACCCAATGATTTAAGAACCTAATGGTCACCCGGTCCATAAAATGATTCGGTTTAACCCTTTAAATTGGATAAGTCAAAATACTGTTTTGAATCATTTGATCTTACAGTTCAACCTTCGAATTAGTCTATCGTTTTAATTAAAATGGTCGGATTTTTTAATCAAGTAACATTAAAAATCCAACGGCTTAAAATCAACTTAGTTGGTTTTATTTTTTTTATTAGTATAGATCAATCTTATAAATTATAAGTAAATTTTGAAACTTCATCTCTAATTAATGTGATCTAAAATTTAATATTTTATAATTAACTATGATATAATAATAATAATATTATTATTATTATTAATTATGACGTTATGCTGATAGTACTAGAACTAATGGTAGAACCACTGATTGAATCAATGACCTTTAACCCAATAACATTTTCGGATTACTATTTGATCCGACTTTTAGAACATTATCTAAAATTTTTAGCACTTAGCCTGTTTGTTTGGGCGAAAAGTCAAAAGGGTGAAGTAGTTTTCGACCGTAAATAGACTAGTCAAGAAAATAAACAGCTAGAGAGAAATAATTTTCACATAAACTCTAGTAAAATCTAAAGTTCACTTTAATCTAAAGTTCAATTTCGACGAAATAAATATGCCTTACTCACGGAAAAGTTTCCCTGTAATAGTTATATCTATATTGTAGTATCCTAGGTGGAAATTGAGTTGGTAAAAGGGCATTTTGGTCTTTTGCCAATCCTTATCATTTCCACCGCCTTATATAGAGGTGACATGCATTGGAGGTGCTTTGAGTTGCTTAATTAATTTCCTCTCTCTCTCTCTCTCTAGATTGAAGTGGAGAGCACGGTGAAGGCCTCGGGTGGAGTTCGGATCGACGTCGATTTCGTGAGGGAGAGCCGTTTGAGCCTACGTGCGTTGTGGTAGCGCCATTGGAGGTCGGGCGAGCGCGAGATTCTTTCTCCTACCGACTTCTCGTTGTCGTGGATTAGCTTTTGAGGTGGGTTAATGTTATACTTACCGGATTCTGCGGATTTCCTCCTAAGTTTAGTTTGTTGTCGACATGTATTTTTCGCTTTATATAGCATGTTTAGTAGCTCGATTTGTTGATTTACTTGATTTTTAAATCTGAATTGGAGCTTAGAATACTAGTTAAATTATACATGTTGATTTGAAATTAACTTAGGAGAAAACTAGCGATTCTACACCGTCATATTCTGAAACTAACAGATTTAGCTCTAGAAGCCGTAGTTTGTTTGTATCGCCGCAGTTTGTGGGCGGTGGATATCCAAAATAGTGTAGAATGCATTTACGCTCGTGCTGGGATGCCGAGTATACTTTTACAGTAGTGTTTAGACTGTTCCGGACTGTTAGGTGTCGTGGTGGTTGAAGGTGGACCCAATTTACTGTTTTTGCATCAGATTATGCCGAAGGCATATAGATTATGGTTGTTAGACCAGTTAGACCATGTTCGCTTGATTATAGCCTGTGAGAGCCTGATTGAGCTCGGCAGAGATACGCTTGCATATTCGGTTCGGTAGCGCCCACGAGTGCCACTCCGGAGTCGGGCTCAGTGCTTTTGCGTTGATATTGGTTGGTCCTATTTGGACTTGCTCTCCACTGACGACCTAGCGTAGTGATAGTTAGTATAGCTTCGACAGGCGAGACGGGTGTGTTCACAGTCCCGAGTGAGATTGGATCAGGATTTGTATTTTCTACAGATAGTTAGTGCTGGATCATGATAGTATAGTGACATATAGCTGTAAATTGTTTCCAGTTTCTTACTATCATTGAGCAAACCCTCTGTAGACTTAGTGGGTGAGTTGTTGAGGTCGGTAGCGGTACCCACTGAGTACTACTTTTTTTTGCAGTAGTTCTCACACCCAATTGGTGACTCTTTTTGCAGAGCCTTCTTCTTCGGCTGCTGTTACTACTGATTTTGATCGTAGAAAGGAGTTGCGAGTTAGATCCTTTCCCGGCTGCTGCTGATCTAGAGACATCCCCAGCTACAGGTAGTGTTGTTTTTTGGTTATTATACATACTGATGTTGTTCCTTGCTGGAGCGAGTGATTTTTGTATATGGAGACGATGTATGTATAGTGAGCCAGTGTTACTTATATATGTTTTTGTATTTAGCAGCTCTATACTACTGGTTGTAGTATTGTATGTTACAGATATAGATACAGCTGTCGCTTCGTATATAGAAAAAATTTCGTTGTATACGGCGGATTTGTCGACGTGCCCGATGAAACGAGTAATCCGATGCGTGACATATATCAAAATAATTATTTCTAATGAAATATCTCTGTAACATACCGAAACTTCGGTAGAAAATATCGAACTTTAGCTAAATTGACTAAAGTGCGTGAGAGAAAAAGTTGGACAAGGTCAAATTAACATTCCAACAATGTTGGAAGGGTTAAAAATGAGTTCTAAAAGAGTTAGAAGGGTTTTGGCATCGATCGGCCCGAAATAGAGTCGAAACAGAGCCAAAAATCAAGTCTGGGCAAAATGTACCTGTACAACCATCGAGTTGTAACCGGTATAGCAAAGTGTACCGGTACAGCATTGAAAGTGTACCGGTACAAATGCTACAAAACCGAGAAACTGCTCTCGGGTTTGCTTTTGCGTAATCGTGTTACCGATGATACGGGAAAGTGTACCGGTACACTTTGGGCTGACAGCACAGATTTAGTCTGTTGCAAAAATAGAATGTTTGGGGGGCTTAGTTGCAATTGTTTCACACCATATTAGACCCCAAACACCCTCCCTTTTCACAGTAGCCATCCCCCTCCCTCTCTTGTGTCTCTCTCTCTCCCTCAACCGTGAGCAAGGGAAGGAAAGGAGAAAGAAGAAAAAAGAAGGAAATGAAGAAGAAGAAGAAGAAAGAGAAGGGTTTGGAGGCTTTGAAGCTCTCCTACAAGGTGTAGCTTGGGATTGCTCTTGGGCTAAGGTGAGTTTTTCTAAGAACACTTCTAGGGTTTGGATTTCCACCATAATACTTAGAGTTTTGGAGCTTCTTACATGTTAAGAAGCCTCTTGAGACCTTGAAACCATGAAATCCATGGTTTTCTTCAAGGTGCTCTAATGGTGAAGCTCTAGGGTTTGCTCTAAACACCCTAAGAATAGTTCGAATGGTTCTAAATGAGTTCCTAGATATTGAACAAGCTCTCTTTGCTTGTTTTAGATATCAAAACCTAAGATTTAGCAAAGGGCGCGGTTAGGGCACCAAAATTGAGGCTTTTGTTCTAGAATGTTTCTAAGGCAAATTGGCCTTGTAGAAACTTAATTAGGGGTATAACGAACGCGTTTGTGCGCTCTGTTCGACAATCCGACGAGTGTACGCGCAGTTATCGACAAAATAGCATTTTGTCGTACAGATAGCCGCAGCATGCGGAATAGACGTCTAAAAATCACGAGATCGGATCCAGAACATCGTGGTATCGAGGAATAAACTCCAGAATAGACGGATCGCGGATTGGTGGCCGTTCGGGTGGTCACGCGAGAGTTCGAGCCGAACCGGGTCACAGGTGCCGCGGGAGGCCAATTGCAAGTGACTATAAGCAATCGGAACACGTTTTGATGTGGGTTGTGTTTACCGAAGCAACTAGGTCACCTGTATGTCTAAGACTAGTGCTTACTATTGATGCATGTAATGGTAGCTAGTGGTAGAACACATCAATGCATAAGGTGAAATGCTATATTAAGCTACCAAATAATGCATATGGTCATAATGTGATAATGCTAAGTAATGCATAATGACATAGTGTAGATAATGCTAAGTGGAAAGCATAAAGTAAATGACATATGTTAATCATGTTGCATGTATAGAAATGTTAATGTAAGAATGCTAAGTAAATGCATATTGACATGAAATAAGAATGCTAAAGAAAATATATGATAAGCATGTTATTGGGATGCTAATGCGGAATGCAAAGTAAAGGACATATGTATACATATATAGATCGAGTGGCACTGAACCTAGTGTCAAGGACATAGGTTGAACAAGAGTAATATTGAACCTAGTGTTAATAAACATAGGTTGAACAAGTGTGGCATGTAACCTAGCGTCATGAACCTAGGATGGATAAGAGTGAACGTGAACCTAGTGTTAATAAACATAGGTCGAACCTAGATGACATTGAACCTAGTGTTATTGAACCTTAGGATGGATAAGAGTGAACGTGAACCTAGTGTTAATGAACATAGGTTAAACAAGAATGGCATTAAACCTAATATTAGAGAACATAGGTTGAGAATGAACCTAGAGTCAAGTCAACCTAGGTTGTGAGTTAAAGATAATGAACCTAGAGTTAAAGTAAACCTAGGTTATGTGATAAAAGTGTTAGCCTAGTGTCAAGTGGACCTAGGGTGGAAAGAACATTGGACCTAAATAGGTCGACACTATAGGGTTTAGACCAACCCTCGAGTTATATGAAATGGATTCCGGAATCCCAGAGATATGGAGCACCTAAAGTGGTGTTGGGCGTGTGCGACGATTTTGCCATCCGGGGCCAACCAGTGATGTGGCGAGTGCGACGATTTCGCTGCCAGATGGTTATACCGAGTTGTGGATTATACCGCCGCTTGACTTGAGCCATTATCGTGGCGTATGTGCGACGATTTAGTCGCCGGGTGGCTCAGTCATAGAGTGCAGCAGGTTGTGGTAGGCTGAGGTGCATGTGAGAGTTCCTTCACCTCGAGTCGACAGAGCGCGGATTATCCGCAGTTGATTGACTCAAGACCGAGTCGAGTGGCAGAGATGACTAAGGTAAGAGTAACCCTAGAAAAGAATGGCCGATGAGTAAGTTGTAGCTAAAGAATAAAGAATAGCTAAGAATAAAGAAAGAGTTGCAAGAAAGAATGGCTAGTAATAAAGAATGAAAACGATAGAAAATAAAATCATTTATTCTACTTGCATAGTTGCATGATTTCATATTGCATATCGCGAGGCATGATATGTAGTTCAATATCGAGTAAATGTATAAATATCTGTTTTATGTTATTGGACTAACCTGTTGTAGTGCCTCATTAGATCTATTGGTTGAGCTTTTCCCTTGAGTGGCCGTACCCACTGGGAACCATGGACTTAGTTCTCACCCTACGTTATTTTGGGGTGTTTCAGCTTCGCACGTGAGCGGCGCGGCGGCGCGAGGCAAGGGCGTACCTCCGTAGATAGCGCCCTACCCAAAGACCAGAGGTAGCAGTACCCCGAGGTGGTCTTGCTTAGGGGTTTAAAGGACAAAGAATCAAGTTGTAATAAATTGTATTGACTAGATTATATTTTGAAAGTTGAATGTAAAAGAAATCTGTGATGTAAAATACATGTAAGGTGAATGCTTGCAACAGCAAGTTGTTTTATGTTTTTGATACTTCCTTATGCAATCTTTGGTTGAATTCGGTTCCTGGTTGGAACATCGTAAATTGTATCGATTGCGACGCCTTGGACGTACAGGGGAGACTCTGTCCGCGGTACAGGAAAATCCTGTCCGTTCAGCAGTCTGTTGGCGTGCCCGAATCTGACCAAATAGGCGGGGCACGGAGCGTGACAATCTCAATATAGTATAAATGTATAAAAATAAATACTTTTTAAAACATCAATTTAATATTTTTTTTTTATTAGATTGTCTATCATATCACATAATGCAATGAAATTAGTTATGTGAATATTACAGTAAAGACTTTAACTTAACTACATCTGGCTGCACTGTACTTTAGTTCTGTGACATGTCAATTCATTTTTAAGAAAATTTTGCAATCTAACTTATCAATTTTCTTTAATATCTATTTGAGATGAGGACTAAGTATACGTTGGTAATTAATATAATTTTTAATTTATGAGACAAGTGAGACAGTAGCTAAAATGCAAGCAGGCTTTTGTAATTTAATCTTTATTTTTATTTTCAATTGTTTAATATTATTTAACATGGTATCAGAGTAGAAGATCCTGAGTTTGAGTCATATCAGACTCCAAACATTATTAATTTCTCCTATTTAATTCAAGTCCACGCCATGGGCTTATTAAAAAAGTTTTGAATCCAGGCGTGAGGGGTAGTGTTAAATATAGAAATATTTAAAAACACCGGTCTCTATTAGCTTAAGCTTTTAGAAAATAACGGTTGTTTAGTATTATTTAACATCAATAGTTAACAATTTTTCTTATTATACAATTAAACTATTATTTTCTCATCAATCTTTTGTCAATAAATCTGTTGTTTTAAACAAAAGCCTATAACCCATTAAAAGATACCATCTTAATGAGCTAGGCTGGTATACTATCGGGCCTCTGTGCTATCAAGTTGTTTTCAATGATGCGGCATCCAAATCGACAATCGGCTCCGTTAGACTTGATTTACATTATTAAACTATTTATAAACTAAATTTTATAATTTTTCGGCATCATTTACCTATCAAATGAGTAGATTAAAATAAACGACTGGAAATAAAAATCGCATAAAAAATAATGATAAAAGACTTGAATTTAAGATCAAAGGTACTGATCTTACTCTAAAGAGTAAAAAAAAATTTTTATAAAAATTTCATCAAAGTTAGATTGTTTTACACCATTAAATTCACAAGCGCATCACATCTACCATTAAAATTATCAATTTTGAGACTTTTTGATCACTAGCCAAATGATGTTGAAAAATTATAAAATTTAATTTCCAAATACTTTTAATAGTGTAGATCAAGTCTAACGGAGCTGATCGTCGATTTGGAATCCACATCATTGAAAACAACTTGGTAGTACAGAAACCTCCGTGCTACCGATAGTATACCAGCCTAGCTCCCATCTTAATAGTGTAGAGAAAATAAAAATAAAATAAAATGACCTCTAAGATAGATTCTTTGCGAAAGCTTTTCTTCAAGCTATTTTCTACTATGTTTCTTTTGCTATTTCTAACTGCCTAATATTACACCCTCCTCGTCCAAAGGTTATTAATTTTTAATTAATTTCATCAAAAAAATTTTGATTCAAACAATTTTTTAAAGAAAATGTAGTTGAGGGAGTTGTTTAAAAATGTCTTGTACTAGAGGGTGTCTTCACACTTTTTTTTTTCTTACAATGAGGTCTCAATATCTTCAGTATTTGTTTCAATTAAATCCCAACATTAAACACATCATTTTTTCCAATAATATTCACCATATTAGCGGTAAACAATATTTGTCCCATCAGCATCATAGTTAGTAAATTCGCGAATTATTCCCGAATTATTCACGAATTTTTGAAAAAACGAATTAAACGACCGTATTCGTATTTTTCCGAAAAATTCAGAAAAAAAACGTGATTTTTTTAGGAAAAATAATTATTCGCGAATTATTCTCGATTCACGAATAATTCGGCCAAAAAACGGCCCTCGGGCCCGGGCCAGGTCCATGGCCCGTGCCCCGCGCCGCGCGCGCCCACTCTCGCGAGGGCGGGCCAGCGCCCACGCTCGCAGGTCCCGGGCCTCGCACTCGCTCGCGGGCCTTACCGCTCGCCCAAAACAGAAAAATAAAAAAAAAAATCCTTTCCAATAAAATCTTCCCCCTCGCCGCCCCCCCCCAAAAAAAAAAAAAAAACCTTTTCGAATGTTCGCCTCACTCTCTACCTAAAAAATTACTCTGATAAAAAAAGTTTAATCTCTTATGGACTATCTTAATCTCTTATTTGCTTAATTATTTATTTATTTTGAGGCATAATATAGTTTGCTATATTTTTTACTTAATTAGCTTAATTTTTTAGGTCTTTATTCTTATATTCTTAAGAAATATAAGTATTTATGCTAATAGCATAAATCTTGAGAAAAAAAAATTAATTTAATAGCTGAATTTTTTATCCCGAATTTTTAATTAGTGAGCGTATAATATCCGGATAAATCACATATCCGAATAATTGGCGAATCCGTTTTTTAGCTGTATTTTTCGACGAATTTAAAAATAAAAAAATAAATTTTATCCGAATTATATTCATACAGAATTTTTGCTGAATCCGAATTAACTAACTATGATCAGCATCAAACCTTACTACTTGGCAATTTCCATTAGCATCAACAATTTTAAATAACAAGAATGTAGTTAAAATAAATACTAAAGATCTCAGATTGGTTGCCGAAAATGAAAAGTTGGGGAAGAAAATTAAAAATTGTTTCTAAGTTGGGTAGAATAATGCAAATAACCTTATTTTCAATTATGAGGTGAATTATTGCCCGCACTTAGTCTGTCTGTATCATAGTTAGTTAATTCGGATTCGGCAAAAATTCGGTACGGATATAATACACATAAAATTCGTTTGGCTAAATTACATAAAAGCCCTATGTCAAAACTCAATTTTTCACTTTCCTCCCTGTCATTTAAAGACCTACACTTTGCCCCCTTATAAAATAAAAAATGTTCAGTTCGTCCCCTGCCGTTAGTAATCCATTAGGGTTCCGTTTATAAAATATTATTATATATTTTTTATGTCAAAAATGCTCTCAGTCTTTTCTCCTGTAAATGTGGTGAGGGGCAAAATAGTGAGGGGCAAAATAATTATTTTATCATCACAGTTCACATCGTACCTCCTTGTGAACATTTTTTTATTTTACAAGGGGGCAAAGTATAGGTTCTTAAATGACAGGGGAGGAAAGTGAAAAATTGTATTTTCACATGGGGTTTTTTTGTAATTTAGCCAATTCGTTTTCTAAATTTTAAATTCGTTAAAAAATTCAGCTTAAAAAACGAATTCGATATAAAATATAAAATATAAGATATAAAATATAAAATAATCTTTATTTAAATATAAAAATTATAAGTTTTTTATTCTGATTTTTAATAATTTGCGAATTATTCACGAATAATTCATGAATTAACTAACAAAGGTCTGTATAGCTATCTATTAACCTATATGATTTTTCAATGATTTTGCCACGTGGCAAGTTTTTTTTTATCCTCACTAGCCCTTTTTTTGAACTGGTCTTCACTCTTGACTTTTCCCCTCCCCTCCTCTCTATTCAACCTGTACTCAATGTATTTTTTAATTTATATGTTTCTGAGTTTTCTTCTCTTCAATATTAGTCATTTCTTCTCCCTCAAATAATTCTTAACATGCAAAATTAAAAGAGGAGAGGTTAGTTTTGACTCAAAAGGGTGCAAAATCATGCAAACTTCTATTAAATTTTTAATTTTTGATATCAAATCTATCCATCTATTTTATATTAAAATTTAAATTTGATATTGTAAATATTTTCTAATAAAATATACCATATAAATTTAGAAAATATTTTATTTTAAATTTTTGAATAAATATGATTTGTAATTTTTTATTGATTTAAAATATATTAAAATAATNCGCGAGGCGTCGGCGTATGAGATCTAGAAGCATCGAGACCAGGACGATTCAAGCAGGCTAGTAAAATAAGCAATCAGTTCCGATTTCGGTTCCTGAATACGTTGGCTATCCGGTTTGTAAGTTTTTGCTGCTCTCTAATTTCCAACAATTGGTATCAGAGCGGTATTCTTGTTTTCGCCTTTGATCATGCCTGTGATGCGTGTTTTTGGGTCGCATGCTTCGTTGACCAATTTTTATGTAGATTAGTTCTACAATTTTTTTCATTTTCTATGTGAAATCGATTGAAAAAAACCAAATTAGTTTTAGTTTTCCTTTCAAGTTGATCACGTAACATGCAAATTTTTTTTTTTTTTTTGAGAGATAGGTAGCACCCTACCCGCTTCGTTTATTTTATTTAAAAATAAACTTAGCTGAAAATGTGAATCAATTAGAATTCGAACTTGGGTCTTGGGTATCAACCACCAAGCCCTTTGTCACTTGCTCTAGAGACGGTCAGTTAACATGCAAAATTAAAAGAGGAGAAAATGAATAGTTACTACTTTCAGATCTAGATATTGGGGAAGAGCAAAGGAGCCCTCCAAGCCCTGATCCGTGCCAACACGACTTGACCCGACGCCCCCTTCCCCCCAATCAAGAGAGTGCTTCTAGGGTTTCTATTTATATCTATCTCTTCGGATTTATGGAAAATAAAGGTAATCGAACAGTTTTTTCAATAGACGAAGCTAATTGGACAGCGATAATGTACGGATCGAGGGGTAGGTTTGGGAAACGAAAATCCTAAACCTAATTTTTCTTTTCTTTATTTTAATCTCGAATTCTTACTATATATCCATTAAGAATTTATTTTTTTTTGCATTATTTTTTATATGGTTGTTGTATCAATCAATGATTTAATTTATATACATTATTTTGATTAATTTAGTGGTTAGTTTTGATTTCATAATTGATGTGGCAGTTCTGATCCACAACTTTTAACCATTCCATGCCCAAAAATGTGTAAAATCCTACCAACTTTCATGAGGTTTTCATCGCCATCGTCGTAATCATCACAACATTATTATCTCCATCTTCAT
Organism: Ananas comosus; assembly: GCF_001540865.1. Lineage (NCBI taxonomy): Eukaryota > Viridiplantae > Streptophyta > Magnoliopsida > Poales > Bromeliaceae > Ananas > Ananas comosus. Next base: position 10,264,582 of record NC_033637.1, read on the forward strand.
ACGACACTTGCAGGTTTTTCTTTTGAATGGTGATTTTATACAATTATCTCAATAGTCATATTGGTTAGTTCAATTCATATATTTTCCTACAAAAAAAAAACACACACACACTTGAATTTTTATTTTTCAAACTTCTTTCTTCTTCCTCTTCAATATTTTATTTTTTCTTTCATTATTTATCCGTCACATCCTGCGAGTTAGTACACTTGTATACCATGATTTTATCAACTCTTTTACTCTGTTGTATGTCAACACTATTATCTACTGGATAAGTTATAGTTTTACCGTACGGATCCAAAAGGGTGGATTTTTTTTTGCTACAGTAAATAAAATTTTATTTATGTACTGTTTGAGTTTTGCTATTGTAAAACCCTTTAAAAAAAAAAAAAAAAGTTTTACTGTTTTGTTATAAATTTTTTTTAAAAAAAAAAAACCCACTTGTACGGATTAAAAATGTTTGCTACAGTAATTGTTTTTTAAGTGTGCGGTTTTTTAAGGTTTAAGTTTAATTTATTTATATAAATATACTATTTTTTGAGAAAAAAAATATATATACAGAGATGAGCATAGTATATTTTACTTTTTGATAACAAAAAAAAAAAGAAAAAACTGATTGGAATTATTTTGGTTTCTGAATACGAGAACTGGATCGGGATTATGTTTAAAAAAAGTAATTGCCCACCAGTTAGACTATATTTAACAATTTACAACAGTTTGCGACAGGGAAAAACCTCTCTTTCCGCTCCTCCACAACCTCTCTCCACCTCTCCTCCAATGACTATATACTCATATATATATATATATAATATATAGATAGTTATATACTATATATATATACTATTTTGACAAAAAAAAAGGAAAAGGTTTTTGTTACAGTTTTTGTATACCCTTTTGAGTTTTGCTACCTAGTAAAAAAAAATTTTGAACTATATGTTTTGATGCCGTGACAGTATATTTTGTCATTGAAATTAAAATTGGGATAGCATAAAAGATTGTAAATTGCATATGTTTATAATTTACAATTGCCAAATCATTCTGTATTTATAATTTTTGATTACCCACTAGTACTGCCTTTAAAAAAAAAAAGAAAAAAAAAAGAAGGGGATTTTGCTACAGTAAAATTACTTTATTGTTGTACGGTTTCAGAGTTTTTGTTACAGCAAATAAAACCCTTTGAAAAAAAAAAAAAATACTTTAAGTAGGACTCGAAACCGACAACCAGCGTTCACTTGTTTTATAAATAAATGCTCTAACCATCAAACCTGTTCATTAGTGTTGTCTCTTATACTTTATCAGCTCTATTTATAATTTGTTTGCTGCATTAAGAGTGTTTGATTATATATATCTGTTCAAGATTACTTAAATGAAATCAAACATTTAAATTGTTTGGTACATTTATTTGCTGTTGAATCAAACTTTATTCAACATGATTAAATCTCGTGATTTTAAATTTTAGTGTAACTCAGAAAGTGTGGGGGAAGCGCCTTTATCAGTTTGATAAATTTTGATATTATATTTGCTCTCGTAATTTCATTTTGTTTATCCTAATATTTAGCTTGTAAATGATATTAGTAAATTCTAAAGTTAACTGGCATATTAAATTGAAATAGAAGTATGTTAGATGACTAACCTTTCATGATATTATTATTTTAGTTTTGTCAGATTTGATCAGAAATCTTGCAGATTGCTTGACGAAAGGCCTGAATAGGACTAAGGTCCTGGAGTCATCGAGGGGGATGGGACTTTGCCCGTAAAGGGCCTTCCTGCAGTGGGAACCCAACCTTTGTGATAGGAGATCCCTTGAAGAAGGTTCAATGTGGTAAAAACAAGCTGCTAGGTTGGCCAAAGAGCACTTTCTACAGTTTTTATATAGGAGCTTTAGCTCCAATCCCATCCCTATGGTGAGTAGTGCTCTGTGTAGTGGATTAGGTTGAGCTGAGAGCTCTTAATGGGATCCAAGGCGATAATTTTCGCGAGATGTGACTCTACACACATCCCTGGAGGAAACCACCTATATAAGAGTATCCGTATGTGGCCGCGGCTATGTGATATGGGCTATCCATAGAAACTCTTATGAAAAATCAAGGTACTGTGCATGGCCATTAACGCACAGACCCGCGACGGAGAATTCTGTACTGTGTGTGTGGTAGTTGAAGTCAGGGCCAAAGGAACGTAGTTCAAGACCTGGTTCACTCCGATTCCTTCTGATGGAAACTATTTACACTAAGTGAGGTTAAGTCTCTTAAAGACACCTCACCTATTGCATAGTATAAAACACCCAGTAAATTTGAATTTAATTCGTAATTTTAAAATTTTGAGTTTTGTGGGGGATTGTTGGTGAAAACTCAAAATTTTGAGTTTGAATTTATTTTATTTGCACTTTGATGTTTTATTATTTATTATTTTATTTATTTATTACTTTAATTATTTTATTTTATTTAATTATTTTATTATCTTTCTTAATGAGAAAGAAACTAACGGAATTTTTTCCGTTCCGTTTCTTTCGCGTTACGTTGGGCGGGTTCCGCTTCTTTCTCGTAAGAGAAAAAACGTAAAATCCTCTTTCCTTTTTAGGTCTTTTTCCTTTTCTTCTGGCTCAAGATAGAGCAGGCAGAAAAGATTTTTATCATTGGTTAATCTCTATCCATTTATTCTTTTATCTTTCATTTTTGAACATTCCCCTTATCCACTGGGTGTTGAGAATCTTCGTCAACCTCCTTCACGATCGTGCTCGCAGGAGGAGGAATTCCGGTCGTACCTTGGGGTGTTATTTCCGGTTAATCCCGCACGTAAGGACGGGAATACGCCTTAGGGCAGTGCCTCGCACGCTTCCGGATAAGATCAAATCTTTATTGGAATATTTGCGTCATCTGTAAGTTTGATTTATTTATTGTTATCACAAAATTAGTTAGATTTTAATCACAATCAGATTCCTATGCGATATTTGTTCCAACAAAAAGTAGGTCATTTAATTGAAAATATAAGATGGACAAAATTTTGATGTACATAACATCCCAAGATTTGGATTAGTAATATATATAAGATATAATAGAACTAAATCTCTTAACCTAATTATAATATATTATTTGATAGTTAGGTCCGAAAAGTTAAGAGGGTTAAACATACGAGAAGTAGAATAGTTTTTAAGGATGGGTGACCCATAAAAAGTGGGACGTCATAATTAGTATTAGAGCAAATCACTAGACTAGTAGGAAGTGTGAGATGAGTCTCAGCTAAGATAGAGTTAAACAACGGATAAAGTGTGGTTCCTTGACTGGTTGCAATTGTGGGTGAAGTGCGGCTCCCCACAAGGTGGGCTAATGCTAGCGAGACAAGTCGCACACAACCTGGTGCTTATGAATGCCCTTAACCTGGCGAGGACATCGAGGCTTAAAGAGGAAGCAATGTGACACCTCAAGATTTGAATTAGTTCTATATATAAGATATAATAGGTCTAAAACTATTAATCGGCCTATAGCATTTTGGGTGGTGGTCAGAGCCAAAGAGTTTAAAAAGATTAGGCGTGCTAAGAGTACAACAGTTCTATAATGGATGACCCCTCTAAAAATTGGGGCGTCGTAATGCATTTACGATGTACGAATATATGGATATGCCAGGTGAAAGAAATAAGTTTTATTTTAAATGCAATTTTATTGAATGTTAAAAAGAGACCTTAGTGAAAGTTTAAATGTTAAGTTCAGGAACTAATAGTGAAATTTATAGATTGATGAAAGCTTTGTTGGGGCCCAAGAACAGTATCAATAACATTAGGCCTTCACTAATTGTTGGCCCATGAAGCTACTTTCGTGTATCATGATCATGGCCTGCTCCAAAGTCACAAACTACATTACTCTCATTTAGGGCCAGGCATGGCATGGAAGCTAAAAAATGTTAAAAATCGGGACAAACAGCAAGCCGAAAATATTACTAGATCAAAGATTACTGGTTCAATCGATGGTTCAACCAGTGACGTCATCATGATGTCATAAATATTTAGGAATAATTGCCTATATAGCCCTCGTACGTTTCGAAATATCCGATTTATCCATACTTTTTTTTTCTTTCTAAAATATCCCTCATATATTCCACCGTTATTGTAAAATACCCCCGCAGTTATCTCCTGTTAAGTTAACCTGGGTTAAACATGAGTTAAATATCTAGCACAGTTAAAAAAAATTAAAATACCAATTTTGACCTTAACTTAAGGGCAAATAAGAAAGATTGGTGACGGTAGAAGGATATATTGGAAAATACCAAAAGTCAAAATACTTTTTATACCCCTAACTTTAAGGGCAAATAAGAAAGAAAATGATGGTGGAAGGGTATATTTGAAAGAGCAAAATAGTAATTTTACAGAGATAACAGAGTTACTTAACAGATTTTAACTCTACAGAGGTATATTAGAAATAGGTTAGAACGTAGAGGGATATTTTCAATATTAGCCTTCTAAGAGGGGTAAATCGGAAAGTCGAGAACTTTTCACGAGTATATAAGCAATTGCCCCAAATATTTAATTATTATTATTATTATTTTTTAGTATATTGAAAAATATGTATATATTATTATACTAGTATCATACTTAATTATAAAATACCAGATTAAATAGATATAAGTTTTCAAGTTTTACTTTTTGCAAAGTTAATCTGTGCAAATAGAAGATGAATCAATCAGACTGCGAATTTGAGATCTCAAATACCAACCATTTAGTCCTTAGCCAACTACACTAGATACAATTAGTACCTATTTAATTACTCAAAAAAGTGTGAAAAATAATTTTATAAAAAAAAATAGTTTTTATTCCAATTTCCATCTGTACGTTCTAAAGAAAAACAAGCTTTTATGAAAAAAAAAAAATCATATTTCATGAAAAGTTAGTACTTTCGTTTCTCTAAAAAATTTGAAAAACGAAAATGCTAGTTTTTCATGAAATATGAAAGAAAAGACTTTCAAAAACACTTACTTTTCTTCAAATCAAACGAACATAAAATTAAAAAAGAAATTTTTAATTAAAAAAAATATTTTTTGAAGGTTTTTTTTTTTTTTTTTCACACTTTCCCACACTTTTCCGAGGAGAAGATAGTTGGCTAGTAATTTCCCTATTTTTGAAAACCATCATTTGTGAGAAATTTAATGGAGTAATAATGGGGTAGCTTGTTTGTAGGTCTTAGCAAAGTTCAAAGTGTTCACACATGAATTGATTTAGGGTAAAGGAATCCTTTCCTAAAAAGGAAACAAAAGTAGGTTTGGAAAGTTCCTTGATTTTGGCCTAACACACTTTGCTTTCCTAATTTTAGCCCCAACTTAGACCATGTAGTTACTTTGGACCCATTAAAAAAAAAAAAAAAAAANCCTACCCTCTACACCACTTTTCTTCAAAGGGAGGGTGGTTTGAATCTTTGGTGGCATCATTTTTATTTTTATTTTCTTCAATATTAATTTTAAATAATTTAAAACATTGTCGAAGAAATTTTCAATCTCAGTAATAATTTATAATTATTTATTACTTAATTAATAGAGGAATAAGAAGAAGAAGAAGAAGAGTAGTTTAAAGTAATTTGTAAATTTCGTAACTACAATATATTCTTGTGAATAATTGATTACACTGCCTTAATAAAAAAATTTAAGTTTACTATTTGGATATAGAGAATAGGAGAAAAAATAAAACACAATAGAAGAATAAAACCAAATTAAAGAAAATAAAATAAGTTCCTCCACTTTCATTTAGATTAAGGAAAAAAAATTAAAAAAATAAGTATGAATCTCTTTCTCTCCGTTTTTGCAGACGAAATAAATGATTATTATAAAAGATTATTTTCTCTACGTTTCTCTTTTTCGCTTTCCTCAAATTTAGACCAAAACAAAAATAAAGAAATATTTTTTCTCCTATCTTTTTTTTCTTCTCTCAATCCAAATAAAGAAATTTACCCCTCGTATGTTCATCCGTTATTTCAAAATACTCTTATAGTTACCACCCATTAAGTTAACTTGAATTAAACGTAAATTAAATATCTAGCAGAGTTTAAAAAAAATCAAAATGTCTATTTTATGTTTAACTTAAGGACAAATAAAAAATGTTGAAAATGATAGAAGATATATTTGAAAAGACTAAAAATTAAAATATATTTTTTGTGCCCCTAACTTAACGAAAAATAAGAAAAGTAGGTGATGGTAGAAAAGTATATTTGAAAGGGTAAAATAATAATTTCATAAAAATAACAACTATTGCTCCGTTAATACAGAATTTAACTCTAGAAATATATATTAAATATGTTGGAACGTAAAAAGAATATTTTCAATATTAACCTTCTAAGAGGATTAAATGGGCAAGTTGAAAATTTTTCGTGAATTTATAAGCAAGTGCCCTATAAAAATATGCACAGAATGAGGAGTTCTTTCCCTAACTTTTTTTTTTTTTTTGGAAAGAGATAGGTAGCAGCACACTACCCGCTTCGTTTCTTTTCCTGACTTATTCTATAAATTACTCTTTATTTTAATATGTTTTAGATCGTGCGAAGCACGAAGTATTGAAAAAGACAAGATGATAAGGACACAGGATGTGAACCATTTTGTGTGGACTGTGTTTCACTCCTTGGTACTCAATTGGACTTAAAATAAATAAATGTAAATGAGGGGGGATTATAACAAGATGACAATAGCACACGTTTATAACAATTATTCGATTAATCTTTTATCTTTATCGATCACTAATCATCCCTAGCGCAAGTGGCAAATAGTTTGATGGTTGGTAATATGAAATTCCAAGCTCGAATTCTAGTTGATTCACATTTTCAGCTAAGTTTATTTCTAAAATAAATAAACGAAGCAGATAGCATACTATTTATCTCTAAAAAAAAAAAAAAAAATTTTCTTTATCATTAGCCTTAGCATACAATCTATCTCTAAAAAATAAATAAATAAATAAGACGAGTGAGAAAAGATGGACAACATAAGGCCTAGGATGTAAATTTTACACTTATTTTATAGGTGATTTTAGTAGCATTACTCTATTGTTAATCATTACTATATATATACTAAAACTTTTTAAATTGTTAAGATTCAACGTAAAGCAGGTTATGGTGCCATTTGTGAGGTTCTAGAAGAGTTTGAGTTGAGTTAAAACTGTTCTAGCGCTAAAACGGCGCGAAAAATAAAATTTCGAAACCAAACCTACAAGTTGGCCATTTTTCCCACTTCAGTACTAGTACTGAAGTTTGGGGGTACCGGTAATCAATACAATTTATAGCAGGAAATATTCGGGTTCTGCAAAATTTTGACCAAGTACTAGTACTAGTTGCGGTGTACCGGTACCCAAGATAGAGTATCGTTACCGGTATTCTTTAAATGGTTCTCTTTTAACCTCTTAGACCTAGCCACCGCCCAAAATACCCCATTTAAGAAATTCACAAGCACCAAGCAATTTGAGACTTATCTCGCTAGCCTTAACTGACCTTGTGACGAGCCGCTTTTTAACCATAATAGTCATCAGCCAAAGAGCTACACTCTTTCCACTATATAATCTTGGCTCAGCCGAGACTCATCTCATACTTCCGGCTAGTAATTGGCTCTAATACCAAGCGCATATGGAGCAAACACACTCTTACTGAGTCTGCTACTCTCTCAAAGCCTTTACGCAACCTATGAACCTAAACATACACAACGGGTGTAAGTGAAAACCCCTTCGTGTCCACTAAATCCGACCGACACGTCTATACGGCACCGAAGTGCACTGCAACATACTCAAAACATTGGTTTCATCTACTTCCGAAACTAAACCAATCTCTGAGCCAACTCTACAAGAGCCCCATCGGCTCCCTACAACACCGACAACCACCTACAGCACTAAGTCGCTAATAACACAAATCTATAACACCACAATAGTCCCACATTGGATGGAAATGAAATTGATATTGGATAAATAAGAGACCGTGGATATTAGTAATAATAATTTGACTTAAATATTTTGGACTAGCGGTTTGGACTCAATGAGATATTTTTGCTAGCGAGTTAGGTCATTACATTTGGTATCTGTTATAACCACAAGCAGAAACAAAAATAGTGAACGTGAAGTAGACAAACCAGAAACAGGAATTAACGAAAATAGTTAATGTGAAGTAGACAAACCACAAACAGGAATTTATATGGAAAATCCTTTGCAGGAAAAATCACGGGTGAGGGAAGAGACAATTTCACTATGTGGAAAAAGGAAATACAAAGTTCGTCAATGCAAAATCGATATGTCGCGTCTAGGGAAAAATAAAGAAAGAAAACTCTTAATGGGTTTTGGATCTAAACCATACCGCGAGGGGCGCAGCCACCGCACCACTTAGCAGATGTCAGTGATGGGCTATAGGCTCAGGCCTCCGCTGCCCACTACAGACATCCATTTTCCTTCACAAAATTATTTTTCAAATTGATCGCACCGCAAAACTATCGACAAGTCAAAGTGTAACGCACTGGACCTTTGCAAATTGCGAGGTTTGAGTGTTTGGCTTATGTTCTGAGTTTTTTCAGATTTTTTGGTGGGTCGTTGACAGTGTTCCGACCTATGGCTCGTACCCCGAGAATTGAGGTTTGAAGCTTTGCACCAAAACCCGAAAAGTCAAATTTTTGGTCAGCTCTCGGGTAGCCTTCAGCAGGCTGTGTACCGGTACGGGGTTGATGGTTGTACCGGTACGGGCTCGTGTACCGGTACAGAGGCAGCTTTCCAGCCAACCCGAGGCTCGGGTTTAGCATTTTCGTGGGATGTGTACCGGTACGCGGGCCCGTGTACCGGTATGCAGTGACAGATTTTGAGCAGTTTGAACTGCAGGGGTGTTTTTGCAATTGTGGCTTTCTATAACAGCCCCCACGCCGCAAGGGCTTTTTCCTGTGCTTGCCACAGCAAGAATAGAGGTAAGGGAGCCCTCCTTGCTTTCTCTTTTTATCTCTTTGGTTTTTGGTTGGATTTCTAGAGATTAAACTTCTCTTTTTGCTCCTTGGTGCCAACTTCACCATTGTTGGAGGCTTGGATCTTGGAGAGAAGCTCATTGGAGAGGAGAACTTCAACCCTAGTTGGTTTGGAGCCTAGTTAGGAGCTTCTTAAGAGGTTAGAAGCATGTTCTCTCCTCTTGATTTGTGTTTTGATGGTTGATTTGAGATAAAACCCTAGAATAGAATTTTAGGGCTTGATTTTGGGCATTTTGGATTTAGGGCTTTCGGAGCTCAATCTCTTGAATTAGAAACTTCCTCTATGTTAGATTGGAAGGATTCTAACTTTCTTTTAAAGCTTGAGAAGAGATTTTACTCTAGAGGTGAGTTCTCTTCATCTTAGCTTGAGTTGGTTAATGTTTGAGTTTAGGATTGATCGTAAGGTTCGTTTAACCCTTATTCCTACATCTATAGGGTGCTAGGAGGCTAGAGGACACCTTCGTTGGAGTTTACGAAGGGTTTCGAGACGGTTCAGTGGGTTTGACCTAGCCTAGCATATGAGAAATTTTCATATCCTATGTTTTATACTTTGTAAAGTAGAAATTCATACATTTTCATAATAAATGTAATTATTTTGAATTTATGATGCTTAACATGCCTATATTATGTATGATGAATTTTCGGACCTCTATGTAGTAGAGAACTAGCATGTGGAACTTGTACATGATTGGCATCCTATTGAGACTTGAAAACATAATTCCTATTGTGAAAATGAGCATTACTTTCATACATTTAAAGTTATGCCTACTTAAGACTTAAAGAATCTTAGTAAGCCACAAAGAGGCTTGGGGACTTGTACTACTTGAGAATAATTGGGCTAATGTCATTAAGCAGCATTAAGCTCGGGTCATGTATGAACCTAGTGTTAAGGTCATTAATGGAATATTGAATAGGTGGTGTGCTTGACCTATAGTAATGCTTAAGTGTCATAAAGAAGCACTAAGCATAGTGAGAGTTGGAACTTCACCTTGACACATAAAACTAGATCGTTGGATGCCAGTGGCTATTACCATGTTAGAGACATGAGGATTGGGTACTTGAGACGATGATTATGTTTGCTTGCCATTTGTGCTCATTCACACATGCTTGTGAGGGTCGCTCCCTACAAGCCGGCACTCCGGAGTTGGCCTACGCGACTTATGCTCGCTCGTACGGTATCGAGAAACCTACGGGGTCGGGAGGGATAGACTCATTCCTAGAGTGGGAATGTTGGAGCTACCACCGACACTTAGGTGGCACAAGCTAGACTACACTATGTAGGTCCTAGAATATGTTGGAAACAATGACATTGAACGGAAAAATGACAATCACTACTAGATAGGTTTAATAATTGAATTACTTTGACGTGCTTATAGCATAGTGCTGAGACATGTAATATACTTGACAGTTTACTTGTTGCATCATAGTATACTTGGTTGTCATGATAGACCATAATCATCATACATTGATAGAACAGATCATAATATTTACTTGTTACCATATTGAGACATATTATTTTATGCATTGGACATACTTCATTATGAAAGAGTAAATGTACAACACATTGACATCGTAATGTTTATGGTATAGTAATCTTAGTAAACATACATGCTTTCCTACCGTGGTTATCATTATTATTATTGTTGCTTATCGTACTTACCCTTTTCTTTTGGGGCCTAGTGGTGCATTGAGCTGAAGTCAGTAATTGCCCACTGGGAACTATAAATTATAGTTCTTACGCTCTCTGTTTTATATTTTTATTTCAGAGCCTTCCACGCCGGGAGAGGCTAGGGACCGCGGAAAGAGTATCGCCTCGAGCTAACTGGCTATCGAGGGACGCGTTGATAGGTGGTCTACCTCTCGTTGTTTCCCTTTTTTGGAGAGGTTCAGAGTTGTATCCATGTATAGAGACCACCCTTTTGTGCACCCTTTTGGAGATGATTATTGTATAACTTTATGATTCACTTTTATTGTTTAGTATATTTCCTACCACCTTGTTATAGATGATAGATTTACTCTTACTCTGATATCTCTAGTTGTAGATCATCTTTGATTTTTATTTTCCGCTGTTATTGTAGACGCCTTATATGTGTTAACATATGGCGGGTCTGGGCGCGCTACTGGGAGGGCCTCCGCCGGTCCCTGGGCGTGACACAAAGTCCCAAAACTAAAGTGGATTACCAATTTCGAGGCACATCTAATAGTATTAGAGCCAATCACCAACTAGAAATATGAGATGAGTCTCGACTGAGCCAGAGTCGGAATGACAAGGCTAAACCAGGGTTTGAGAATGATAAGATTAAGGCAAAGTCGGAATGACAAGGCTAGCAAGACAAGTCTCACATCGTCTGATGATAGTAGGATGTGTGTGTGATTGGGCTGATGAAAACGTCAAACCTAAATGAGAGAAGTATGTGACACCCAATTTAGTCCCATATTAGATAGAAATTAGGTTGTGATTGGATATATAAGAGATCGCAGACACAAGTAATAATAACTAGGTTTAAACATTCTGAGCTGTGTGTGTTATTGGGCTGACGAGAACGTCAAGACCTTAGGAGTCTGTGGCACCAACTCTCGGATTTTTAAATATTTCTTTTCCCTCTAGGGTTTATTTATGGGATTGGGTTTAGAAAGGTATTTAGGTATCGAGTTATAAATTTAAAAATTTTCAATAGCAGTACTGGGCATATAAGCATAAACCCTAAAAACTTTATACTAAATAAATAATTATTAAATAACTTATTTTAACATCCAAACGGTGTCTACTAACAGTCGAGACCACTTCCCATCCTAGTTTCATATAAATTTTGAAACCTCATGTAATTTTGAAAGTTGCAAATGAAAATACATAGCATATTAAACATGTATAGTGAAAAACGTCTACCAAAATATTTGTGTAATAAAAACATCTCAGAATTAGTATTAACACCCTCGCTTACACTGACTCTGACACGTCGTAGTCGATCGTATCAAACCTAATAAAAGATCATCTAGAAAGAGTCTTAAATTATTATAGAATTAAGTTCGTTAAGAAACGATCCAAATTAAAATTGCCCTATTTTAAGGGATAACGAAACCAATTAAAAAAGTATATAAAAAATAGTAGCTTTTGGACTTTGATCACATCAAAAGACGCATGGAGCAAATTACGAATCGAAACGTGCTTCTGATCTCGTGTTGCTTTTTTGAAATTTTAGCAAAGCGACAAAAATCAAAATCTTTCTTAATTGGACTCAGATTTGCCCACCAATGTCAATGGTGCAGGACATGCATGTGGATGTAGACCAAATTTGAAGCAATTGTAAACATTGTCAAAAAAGCTAAATAGTTTACAAATATTGATCTTCTTTTGAATCTGTCGTTCAATACAGTGTTATGATTTCGAGATAAAACTTTATAAGTGAAGAGCATCCCAATTACGTCTCGTTGAAGGAGTTAGCGATCGATCTGTTGTCAATTCATTCTTGTAAAGTTTTATGATCAAATTCATCGATTAGACGTCACGGACACTGACACTGATATGGGACACGACACGATTCGGACACGATGACTCGACAATTTTCAAGATATTCGAACACGGATATGGCATAAAGACCGCTAATAAAATATAATATTATTAGTATATTAATATATATTTATTATATATAAAATATTAATATTGGTACAATATTAGTATATTCCTCATATGAATAAAAGTTAGTAAAGTTTTCATTAATAATTCATATATTTTAAGAAAAGAAATTCCCTACTATACATAATATATTTATATTGTCTAGAAAAATTTATATGCATTCATCAAAAAGCGCGCTAAAATATTTATCATCTTACATTATATATGCATAAAAAAAATAAAAATAAAAATATGTATATATATTTTTTAATTATATGCGCTATGAATCGGTATTGAATGCACGTTCAAGAATGTCCACATTGGACACGTGTCCGTACACGCGAGGCTTATAGAAGTGTCCATGACACATAGTTCATCAATTATGTAAAAAAATTTGAACCTATTTGAGATAAATGACAAACTGCAGGGTAAAAATTAATACAGTTTTTAATACATGAGAGTAACTAAGACGAGAAAAATCCTAATTATACACCACAAAAGGGGTGTAAATCTTACACCCACATTCTAAATTTTAGAAAAATTTTTGAATTAATTTCTAATATTACAAACTAAAAAAAATACTACGTATACACCGCAAAAAGATCGGTGGTAAGTATTTCACTCCTTCATCCAAGGGCTAACATTTAGCCAACATTTTAGAGAGTTACCACTTGGCCGGATGGCAAAGAAATTCGACTTATTTATTCAGAAATTAAAAAAAAAAAAAATTGGAAGCAATCTCTTTTAATATTTTTAAGATAATTAATTATCATATACCACTCAGCAGAGAGCATTTCAAACTAACTAATTATGGAATATATAAATCTGAAGATAGGGGTGTCAACGAGCCGAACATGAGCTAGCTCGGTAAAATATCGAGTCGAAAAATTTAGCTCGATCGTGTTCGGCTCGTTTATTAACGAGCCAAGCATGAGCTGTCTCATGAACAACAAGTTAAAAGAATTATAAAATATATATATATATATAAAATAAATTTATGAGATCTTACCTATTTGACTTTGATTTAATAGTTAAAATTCTAAATATAAATGATCTTTTTATAATTAAGTTGGGTTTATATTTAGATTAAACTAAAAACTAAAAAATAAAAATTTATATTTTATATATATAATTATTTATTTATATATATAAATATAAAATATATGTATTCGAGCTATTATCGAGCCGAGCACGAGCGAACTGACCTTAGCTCGTGTTCGACTCGTTTACTAAACGAGCTTAAAAATTCAACTCGAGTTCGGCTCATTGATTAAACGAGCGTTTTGATCTCGAGCTCATTTCAAGCCGAACATAAGCTGGCTCACGAACAACAAGCTGAATTGCCACCCCTATCTGAAGGTAATTAATGAAACACGCTTCTCACTTAGATGTATTTGATAGACGGATTGCTGAATTGGCGCAATTATTAGTGAATTAGCGTCGTGTCGGTTCACAAACTGTCCAATTCAGTGTGTCATTCTGGCTTAGCCGATCTTATAACTAAAGAGTCGACATTAACAATTAAAATTTGATCAAAATTTGATTCCATACATTCATACATTGTGGTCGACAGCGTGGGTGAACTAACAGAAACGGAAATAGAGGGATTCGAACCCTTGCCAAACAAAAGCCTACATAATATTTATTATTGATTATTGACTAGAAACTGAGCGGAGCAAATAGTGTGTTTACATGCAACAGTAATAAAAAAAATTTTAAAAAAAAAAGCAAACAAAGTGAATTTTTTTAAGGGAAAACTTCAAAAAAAACCCCTGTAGTTTCGTAGATTCTCACTTTGCCCCCCTGTGGTTTAAAATGTATCAAATTGTCCCCCTGTAGTTTCATTTTTATCTTTTCGGTAGCTTTTTCGTTAATATTTCATTAAAGTATATACAAAAAAACTTTAGATACCCATCTAGATTTATTAAATATTCACTTTAGTACCCTTTAATTTTAACTTTATCACTGATTTAAGAAAAAAAAAATAATGAAATTGATAAGAAAAAGAGAAAAAAGAAATCACAGGGGGGCAAATTGATACATTTTAAACCACAAGGGGGCAAAGTGAAAAACTACGAAACCATAGGGGAGATTTTTGAAGTTTTCCCTTTTTTTAACACATTGTATTTTCAATTAACTGTGGATCGTAAGCGCTAACCAGCTACACCAAAAATATATACTGATAGGAAAGGCACGTCTATCGCACTTAAGGGCTCAACCACACTGCTGACGAGTTTCGACCTGACTCAACCCAACTATATATTTGGTCTATTGTTGGGCCTCTTGCCTTTAGGTCCCTTGTTGTGGATTACAGCTCCACTCAACTTATTAGTCGACTCTTGAGCCTATCGTCACGAGGCAGAAAGTTTGACATATTTTATCCCAATAATAAATAGCCAACATTAACAACACCAACCTAGAAGCTTCTAGAAGGACAAATTAAAGAATTGGCCTCCTGTTTAGACTCATGGGTGGGCAAAGTCATATAAAGCAAACTAGGGCTTGAATGGACCATCCATGCTAAAAAAAGCTTACAACTGGTTGGCTGTAGTGGCCTGTTCAAGGATGATGTTCTTGCTCTTCGTACTCATTCATCAAGAAGAATTAATTATTCTAAAGTATGGTCTCTCAAAAAAATTTCTTGAAAAATTTTTCACACTTTTTTGAAAAAATCAAACATGAAAATTTTCCACCAAAAAAGAAAAAAAAAAAAAAAAAAAAAAAAAAGGAGAAAAAATGCATGAAAATTCTCTAAACTGTACCTCTTTTGCAAATAGAGGTTTTGAATTTTAATAATTTTCTTTATCAGATAGTTTAATAGTATTCTCTTCTCAAGTGAACTTACAAATCGCACAGCAATTTTGATCGGATGTCATGCACATAATTCTGTTAAGATTTAGAAATATATATTTTTTCTTTCAATTTGATAATTAAGTATGACGATTAAAGAATAAGTTGAACCAATTTTCTTGTACATTAGAATACAAAAAATAACTTTTTTTTTACATTTTAAAGATTTATAAAATTATATGCAATATATAGAATCAAAACAACTACGCAGTTAATAATTTTATCTAAAAAATTTTATTGAACTATTTGATAAATTTTAAATTGTTTTTTTCAAAATTCAAAATCCATATGTCTATTTATAAATAAGCTAAAGTTAAAAAATAATAATAATAATCTTCATACATTATACTAAAAAAAAAGAAAACAATGCCCAGGAAATTTCTTTTATAGAGTAGGTCCATGCAATTGGAGAGACAAAGCATGTGTAGATGAGAATTTTAAGAACAAAACCATACGCGTTTATTAACATTGCGACTTTATAGCATGCTAGATCTTTGGTATGGGTTAATTATATACAGCTTTCTATAAACATATCAAATAGTAAATATATATTCCTACAAAATTTATCTTTTTTTTATTTATTTCTGCAAAAGTTAAGTAATATTTATATTTGTCCTTCGGATATGTTACCGTTAGAACACTCTATTTATTTTTTAACAGAGTATAAGTAAAATGATATTTTTACCTTCTAAAATGATCAGCTAACAGTTCCTACCCTCAGGTGGAATAGGGGTGGGAACAAATAGTTTCTACCCCTATTTTTTAAAAAATTTAAAATTTAAAAAGTTTAATTTTAATTTTAAATCTTAAATTTTTATAATTTATAATTTTAAAATTAAAGCTTATAATTTTAAATTCTAAATTTTGAATTTTAATTTGATATTTTATATTTTTTAAATTTAAAATTTCATATTTTATAATTTCTTAAATTTAAATTTTAAAATCTAAAACTTAAAATTTAAAATTTAAAATTTAAAATTTAAAACTTAAAATTTAAAATTTGAAATTTAAAATTTAAAAATTTAAAATTTAAAATTTAAAACTTAAAATTTAAAATTTAAAAATTTAAAATATAAAATGTAAGATTTAAGATATTAAGATTTTAAATTTTAAAACTTATAATTTATAATTTTAAAATTTATAATTTATAATTTTGAAATTTAAAGTTTGAGAGTTTAATTTTAAATTTTAATTTCAGATTTTAAAATTTAAAAATTAAAATTTTTAATTTTAAAAAAATTAAAATTTCAAAATTCAAATATAACGAGAGAAATAATCTCAATTTTCTACTTATAACTTCCCACTAATCTTCTTATTCCATATTTTTTATCCAAACGCTATTTTTCTTACTCCCGGGAGCAACCAATTTTCATCCAAACACAAAATTAATCTAGTTCTTGCTTATACCTAAACTTATACCTATTCCTGAAATAAGCAGTTCTTATTTATACCTGAGCCAAACAAAACTTATAGAAATATATTTATTATTCGATATGTTTACAGAAAACTGTATGCAATTAGCCCAAATTTGTTAAATCTAAGTCCCTTAAGTCTCAAGTTCAAAATCTAAATATTTCATATTTTCAATTATATATATAATGATTATAAATAAATATGTATATAGTTTTTTATTAAATATAATAGAGAGCACTATAATTATAAATAATTTTTTACTCTGTTATAAGTAATAGAATGTTATACGTAATTATAAGTGTTGCCATTTTATATATAAAATGATATCTAATGAAATTAGTCCCAGTGTTGATGAAAATTTATTTTTACTTAGGATGCGTTTGGTTCAATTAGTCCCAGTGTTGATGAAAATTTATTTTTACTTAGGATGTGTTTGGTTCAATGTAAAATTATCTGAAAAAAATTTCGTGCCTACAAATAGTTTTCCTAGTGTTTGATTTGGCGTTACGGATTTGAAAAAATAGGAGCTATATAATACTTTATTTATAAATATATACATTTTTATTATATAGTATTATGTATATACTATTATATATATTATATTATATGCTTATCAAATTTGCATATAATATAATTTCGATATATATAATTTACAAATATATATAAGTTACAGTAATAATGCCTATAGTATGATAATTATTATATATAAATAATATATAATATTTTTTTAGTAAAAGAAAAAATTAATTTATTTTGTTCCTTTTAACCAAACAAGAGTGTTCAAAAAAAAAAAAAATTTCTACAAACCAAACACTAGAAAACGGGAAAAAAAAAAATTTCACTCCCACCGATTTTTTTTTTTTTTTTCAAAATTTTATGTAGAACCAAACNGTTTTTATTTTGGTGTCTTATGATTGAACTATATAAAATTTGGTGTCCCATGTTTTTACTCTTTCACCCTTTGGTGTACCATGATTGAATTATGTGAAATTTGGTATCCCATGATTTCACTTTTTCATGCTTTGGTGTACTCAAAAAAAAAAAACTTCAAAAAGGAAAATTTATTCTCCATTTGAATAGAAGTGATAAATTATCCGACAAACCAAGTATCAAGTTAGTACCCTATGGTTTTATTTTTCTCTTTTTATTATCTATTTCGGGGTATTTTTTTCGTTAAATCAGTGACAAAGTTAAAACTAAATGGTACTAAATAAATATTTGATAAACTTAGGTGGGGTATCTAAAGTTTTTTGTATATAATTTAACGAAATATTAAATCAACGGGTACTAAAATGAGAAAGTGCGAAACCACTCGGTACTAACTTGATACACTTTAAACCACAGGATACTAAAGTGAGAAAGTGTGAAACCACAAGATACTAACTTGATACACTTTAAACCACAGAGTACTAAAGTGAGAAAGTGCGAAACTACAGGGGGGTATTTGAAGTTTTCCCTATTTAAAAATATCCTCTCCAATTGTTACCGTTGAAATTATCGACCGTCGCTAGAGCAAGTGGCAAAGAGCTTGATGATTGGTACCTAAAGTTTCAAGTTCGAATCCTAGTTGATTCACATTTCTAGCTAAGTTTATTTCTAAATGAAATAAACGAAGCGGGTAGTGTGCTACCTATCTCTTAAAAAAAAAAAAAAAAAAAAAACCCGCTTAAATTGTAGTTATTTGGATATACTTCTGATTATTACATATGAGTCTCCTTATACAGTTTCGGTACCACTGAAACAATTAATTAGCCTAATATGTGAGTGTTAGATATGCAATACTTAATTTTTTACATTTTATTAATTCTCCAATGTTGACAGGATCAATTACTTAAATCATTTTATTATTTGATCCACTTAAAATGCAATTTGGAGTGTGATTGATTATGAATTAGTAATTTGAATTGGTTTATTTGACATTTTCAAATTGAAACTTTCAATACAAAAACCTTACAGGAAATTTTAATGTGCAATCCATTT
Organism: Ananas comosus; assembly: GCF_001540865.1. Classification (NCBI taxonomy): domain Eukaryota; kingdom Viridiplantae; phylum Streptophyta; class Magnoliopsida; order Poales; family Bromeliaceae; genus Ananas; species Ananas comosus. The sequence goes on from NC_033637.1 coordinate 10,283,384, forward strand.
CATTTTTTTCCTTGTACTTATTCAAACTCTTCTTTCTTTTCATTTTTTTTTTTAAAAAAAAGGGAAAAAAAAGCTTAGATACTCTTTGTAGAGGTTTAAAATATTATGCACTAGGAGCTTAAACTTTTAGAAATAAGCCATTGTTTCGTATTTATTTTTTTAACAAATTAATTTCAAAAGAAGAAAATAATAATTGAAATTATAAAAAACGTACAACATCCAGCAATAACTCCATTATATTACAGTAATTACTTTTAAAAATTAACGAGTCAGTTTTATACACATGGCAACTAATTTGTATTTTTCTTTTGAAATTTTTGAGGTGAAATCTAAGATGAATATTAGCATTGAATATTTATCTGTATGTATAAAATTGACTCATTTATAATATTTTCATATACATTTAGTTATGTTGATAGGAGTCCGGCCGGAATACTACCGATAGCACCAAGGGCTTGGTGCTATCGAGTTTTCCACTATTAGATTTAACCCTTTAATTATTTTTACCCGTTAGATTATACTATTCAACCAATCACCCACTCTACCCTAGTGGGCCCATATCATCCTAACCACACATTTCTCAATCCAAGTACTAAAAAACTAATAACACCAATAACTTAGTGCTATTGATAGTATTCCAGCCTAGCTAGTTCATGTTGATAGTATTATATTGCATTAATTCAATAAAATATATGGAGTAAAATCTATTCATAACGTACTCCTTATTTGGTGCATTCGGCCGAAATTATCGCGATTTAGTTACCAGATTGAGTTCGAGAATGTGACATCTTTTTCAGTACTTAATGACTTGTGATATAAGGAAACGTTGGCAAATAAAGAGTTGTAACGTATGTAATGACGTTTATGCTATGTATCGGTAAAATATATTCTGACACTTTAAAACAACGTCATCATTTTTTGTAAAATAAATCAGTTTGATATAACAAAGAGAGTTGAAAACATCAGATAACGATGTTTTTTGAAGCGTTAGTATTTGCTATATTAGTGGGAACGATTTTGCGGAACGTCTTCAAAAAAAACACTTTTGTAATAAGATTTTCGTATAATGTTTATATATAGAGAGCTGAGCTGGAATGCTATCGATAGCAAACGGGCTCTCTTACCACCCATTTGTTTTTTATGACGGAGCCTTCAAATTAATAATCGGCATTGTTGAACATGATCTATACCACTTGAAGTGTTTAGAAGCCAAATTTTAAATCTTTTCAACATCATTGACATTATGATCAAAGGGTTTCAAAATTTATAATTTTAATACTAGATATGAAGCATTTTCGTTTAACAGTGTAAAACTATTCAAATTAATTGAATTTTAGTTAGAAAATTTTCTAAACTATTTACAACAAAATCTGTACTCTCAATATTGATTATAAAATTCTTATCATCATTTTTTAGATGGCATCCATTTTCAGCCGTTCATTTTTACATTCATTTGATGGACAAGAGAACAATATTAAAAAAGCATGAAATTTAATTTCTAGATATTTCAAATGGTATAGATTATGTTCAACGGTACCGATCATCGATTTGGAGGTTCCATCATCGAAAACAAATAGGTGGCAACGGAGTTCGTTTGCTATCGATAATATTCTGCTCAACTCTCTCTCTCTCTCTCTCTCTCTCTCTCTCTCTCTCTCTATATATATATATATATATATATAAACCCGCATGACTAAAAAGAACGGCCTCATATCCGACGAAACAAGTTCAATGCAAAAACTTAGAAAGTGTTGAATTAAATTATTGATGAATTACGAATATCGAAGCAATGTAATATTTTAATTATTATTATATCATTAAGTAGAATATTATTATCATTTTAAAAAGTCCAAGAACTCAAATATTACATATTTTATAGCTCAAATCAAAAATTACAACTAATTAAAATTTAAGACCTAAAGCAACATGCGCCTCATAATTTGCGCCAGAAATTATCTTCAATGACGAAACTGTCTGACACCTCATAATTTAAGGGCCAAACAAGCAATTTTTCCCTTCTTTTTTTTTTTAAGAAAAAACTTTAAATATCATCTCTGTGATTTCACAATTTCTAACTTTAATGCCCTGTGGTTTAAAGTGTATCACTTTTGTATCCTGTAGTTTTATTTTTCTCTGTTTGTTATCCCCTTCACTAATTTTTTCGTTAAATCAATGATAAAGTTAAAACTAAAAAATATTAAAGTGAATATTCGATAAACTATAGGTGAGATATATATGATCTGAAGTTTTTTTGTACATGTTTTAACGAAAAGTTAACAAAAGGGCTGACGAAAGATAAAGATAAAATCACAAGGTACTAAATCAATATATTTTAAATCCCAGAATATTATAGTGAGAAAATACGAAACCACGGGAATAATATTTAAAGTTTTTTTTTTTTAATGATATACAACTATATATCTTTCACATATGAATGTTCCAACAAGTTCCTGCTCAATATATATATTCAACATAAAAAGACCAAAAAGAATATAATATTTTCACATAAATATATATATAAAAAAAAAAAAATCAGAGGGCTCCACAATTCTTGGCCTATAAAAACTCAAAAACTCCCACTCCCCAACTAATAATAATAATAACTTTTCTCTCTCTCTCTCTCCCTCTCTCTCTATACATATACTCTCTCTCTCTCTCTACATATACTCTCTCTCTCTCTGTTTCTCATGCATGTACCGTACACGAATCCTCATCATCACGATCGACGTTGATCGCGGAACGGACGGCGGAGATTCGAAGGAGGTGGATCGGAGGAGGACACTAGCGAGGAGGAGGAGGAGGAGGAGGGGAAGAGGAGGAGCACATGTTCGGGCGCTACGACCCCGCACGTGCCGAGCAGGACACGTCAGCAATCGTCTCCGCTCTCTCGCACGTGCTCCACTCGAGCTCGAACTCCGCCCATGGGGCCGTGGCCGAGCCGGTCGGGGCGAACCGGGCTTCCGCTGAACCGGCCGGTTCGGATTCTGCGGGGATGAATGAAGTAATAACACGACCCTCCGAGGACCAAGGTGCATAACGATCACCATAATATAGATAATAATATTATTAGGGTAAACTTAATTATATNCACTAATTTTTTTTTTGTTAAATTAGTAACAAAGTTAAAACTAGAAAGTACTAAAATGAATATATATTCGATAAACCTAGCTAGGCGGAGTATCTAAGATAGTTTAAAGTGTATCAATTTAGTACCTTATGGTTTCATTTTTTTCTTTTCATCAGCTCCTTCGTTAATATTTCGTTAAATTATATACAAAAAAAACTTCAGATACTCCGCCTAGCTAGGTTTATCGAATATATATTCATTTTAGTACTTTCTAGTTTTAACTTTGTTACTAATTTAACAAAAAAAAAATTAGTGAAAGAAATAATAAAAAAAATAAAATAAAACTACGGGGTACTAAATAGATACACTTTAAACCACAAGTTACCAAAGTGAGAAAGTGCGAAATTACAAGAATAGTATTTGAAGTTTTTCCTATAATATATTATTATAAGTTTCTAGATTTTTTTTTTTTTTTGCCCCTTTTACGCTTTCATTAATATTCACTCAAAAATTCATTATGAAATAGGATAGCAAACTAAAAATTTTTACAAGACCATGCGGGAGCGCAGTGTAACATTTTAAATTACGGGGTGACAAGTAAAATGAGCTAATAAATCACAGGACGATAAAGTGAAATTTTTGAACCACAAAAAGGGTAAAGTAAAAATAAGCTATACCTCCAGGGCAATTTGAAGTTTTTTCTTTTTAAAATCCTATAAATACCTTGAACCTCAAGTACTTACAAGTTTTTATTTTTCATAAACTTTATCTATGTATACACAAGCAGAGATCGAACCCAGTTTTAGATATAACAATTCGAATAACAATCACTGGGAATTCGCATCTTGGGCCGATAAATATAGAAGACCTAACCACTGATAGTATGGTTGTTAATAGGCTGTCAACGAGCCAAACACTAGAGAGTTGGGGCTGGTTTGTGTTCGTTCGTTTATTAAAACAAATCGAAGATGAGCTCACTCGTTATAATATCGAGTTGAAAATTTTATTTTATATTCGGCTTATTTATTAACGAATCGAACACGAATTGGCTCGCGAAGAGCAAGTTAGATTGTCAGCCCTCCTACTGGGTGAAAAGTTGAAAGAAAATTAGAATCTTAATATAGTAATTAGATTTTACAAAACATAAATTTCTTTATAGTAAGATTAGCCTAAATCCAAATAGTAAAATATATTACATTATATTATATTATATTTTATATAGAGTAGACCTACTCTATGCTATGGAAAGTATAGAGAATCTGATGCTTCCGACTTTTTGGCCCTTAAATTAGTCACTTTAATCATTTTTAAATTTTGGATTAATATTATTACCATGTGAGGACCACTCAACCCTAGGGGTAGTACTCAACCCTAGGAGGGACCGCAATCATCCCAACCATATAATTCTCGATCCAAATGTCAAAATATCTAAAACATCAAATCCTTTATACTTTCTATAGTATAGTAGCTTTACACTTTTATACATCTATACAAAGAGTGATAGAGAAATATTTTCGGCCCTTGGATAAATGGATGTGCGGTTATGATTATTATAATCCTCTAGCGTAGAGTGGGTGGTTTGTTGAATAGTATGATCTAACAGATGGAAATAGTCAAAGGAATAGATCTAACTATGAAAAACTGAGTGGCACAAAGTGCTTGGTGCTATTGATAGCATTGTATCTGGACTCGATATATATATATATATATTGNGTCGGGGTCGGGGTGGGCGGTGGGGATGCGCAGGTATTCTTGGAGCCGCCGGATTTGGGCTTCTTCGCGGTCGGAGAAGGGCGCGGACGGACGCAACAAAGTTAGCAAAAGAGCGAGGAGAAGGAGGAAAGCGCGGGCGGGAGTGCGAGGGAGTGAGGAGGAAAGCATGGCTGCTTTGCTGTGCTGGTGCCTGCCTGCCTGGTGGGTCTTCTACAACAGTCTGCACTAGACTGCTGACTGCCTTTTCCCGTACGAGTTATCCCTCAGCAGAAGGGACAGATTTCCCTGCGAGAAAATACACCTGGTTTTCTTCTTCTTCTTCTTCTTTTTTTACAGAGAAAAATAGCGTATTACTCGTTTCTTTTATTTTTTTTTTTAAATAAATTTAGCTCGAGAATGTGAATCAAGCCACTTGCACTAGGTACAACCGGTGATTCTCTGGTTATTCGAGTTTGATGTTAGACAATCTTGGTTTGGATGTCAAAGAAAAAAATATCCAATTCCTTTTTTTCTAATTTTAGTATAGTTTTAAATAAAAGTACCAAAAAATAGATAAATATTTATAAAACTAAGTGATTAATTTTATACTTTTCCAAATTTTATGATTCACGAATATATTTCTCTAAAAATTTTGACATGTTTTTATTTGTTTCTGCACAGTTTGATCTTCTTTAAAAAAAGATATATGAAATAATTATTTTCTTTTACAAGTTTGTTCATGTAAAAATTATATTTTTTACTTACTCTTCTTCTATTACTGACTGCGCATAAATTTATTTATGTAAAAACTATTTTTCTTCCTCTCTCTCCCTTTGCCTTCTGCGCCAACCGCGTAGTATATCTCATTTTCGTTGCTGCTGCCCAGCATTAAGCCATTTATTCAAATTATCCAAAACTTTGTAACTAAACAGGAGAATTTTTTTAGGGGCAAATTTAATCACTTAAATTTTATAAAAATTTGGTTGTTTATTTGATACCTTTGCTGAGAATTCAAGGGAATTATCTCTCTTTTGTATGATTGAAAGCTGAAGTCTCGTTTGGTATAATTATTAACTTTTCTTATAAAATAATATCAAAGGGGATAGTAAAATGCTTACATCTTTGGTCATAAAAATTAAAAACTTTTGTAGTAAATTTTTTAGTTCTAAAATTATTGTGAATAAACTATCAATTATCGTTTGGCTAGAGTGTATTATGAGATAATCAACCATAATAATAAGAGAAAAGTCTTTCAACCAGCACGTTAAATTGTATAGAACTAGCGTTTAAAAAATAAAAATAGCAATGATGCAAGAGATTTAGAAATTTGACTTTTGTTCCGTAAAAGATTTTAATATTCATAATTTAATAAGATAGTATAGTTCACGTGCAAAGTAATTTATTTTACTTCAAAAAAAATAACTTGAATGTTACTCATTTTAAAAATTCAATCACACTTCCCATTTATCAAATACTACATTGTTCTTAAGTAAATCAAAGGACTATACAAAATAGAATGTTTATGTGTCTAAACATGACATCTAAGAAACAAAAATAAAACTCCTTACTTCCGGTCATATAAAAAAAAAAAAAAACTCCGATCGAATATGTTATTATTGGGTAACTTACTCCAACATTTAAACAAAATATTAACATTTTGAGTAATTAACGGACCGTATCTAGCATAGGGATGCAAACGGGGCGGATCCGGGGGCGGGAGAGTTCCCCCACCTCCCGCTCCATTTCTTATCTGGGCGGGGCGGATTCGGGACGGGTTACTTTTCATTTTATTTTTGGCTCCCACTTACCGCTCCATTCGGGGCGGATCGGGGCAGGAGCGGGGCGGGAGCGGATTTTTAACGGATCGGAATAGATTGAAGGAAGAAAAGAGTCTCCCGCCTCCCGCTCCATTTACTTGGCGGATTCGGGGCGGATTTGGGGCGGGTCAAAATTTTTCCCATTTCCTGCCCCGAATCCGTCTCGGATCGTAAAGTTTATCCCGTTTCCTACCCCGAATCCTTTTATTTTCTCCCATTTACTACCCCCGTCGAGGCGAATCGGGGCGGGAGCTCCACCAACCCGGATCCGTTTGCATCCCTAATAGAGAGAGAGAGAGCGAGAGAGAGAGAGAGAGAGAGAGAGAGAGAGAGTTGAGTTGGAATACTACCAGTAGTAAACGAACTCTATTGCCACCAATTTATTTTCGATGATAGAGCCTCCAAATCGACGATCAGTACTATTGAACATAGTCTATATCACTTGAAGTATCTAAAACCAAATTTTAAATCTTTTCGACAGTATTGACCTAATGATCAAAGAATTTTAAAATTTATAATTTTAATAGTCAATATGAGACGTTTTCTCGTTTAACAGTATAATTAAAGATATCCAAATCAATTAAATTTTGGTTCGAAAATTTCTTAAATTATTTAAAATATGATCTATACTCTTGATCTAGATTACAAGATTCCTATCATAACTTTTTAAATGATATTCATTTTTAGCCGTTCATTTTTGTGTCCACTTGATGGACAAGAGAATAATATCAAAAAAATATGAAATTTGATTTTTAGATACTTTAAATAGTATAAATCATGTTCAACGGTGCCGATCGTCAATTTAGAGATCCTATCATCAAAAATAAATTAGCGTCAACGGAGCTTTTTTGCTACTAATAATATTCTAGCTCAACTCTATATATATATAAACATATATATTGGAACTATAATATCTTTGATAGTAGATAAATAGTATTTACTACCAACTATTTTTTCATTAATCTAATGCCAAAAAATTTGACACTAAATACTATTTATACTATCAATAGTATTCTAGGTGGACTATATTTATATTCTAGCTATGTTGAACCGAACACGATCGAGCACTAGCTCATGTTGGACTTGTTAAGATTTTGAGTTTAAAATTTTTGGTGGTCATAATCCTAACTTTTTTTCTTTTTTTTTTTTTTTAGAGATGGGTAGCACGCTACCCGCTTCGTTTATTTCATTTAGAAATAAACTTAGCTAGAAATGTGAATCAACTAGGATTCAAACTTGAAACTTCAGATACCAACCACCAAGCCTTTGACCATTTGCTCTAGGAACGGTCGGCTCATGATCCTAACTTCTAAAGAGCCTATAAGCATAATAAAGTTAATAATAATAAGAAAAAGGTAAAAATGTGTAAAAGTTACATAAACTATAAAATATTTAGAATTTATTATCCGATTTTTAAAAATTTTAATTTTACTATCCAACCTTTTAAGTTATTTGATTTGAGCCGGTGAACCACAATTTAACTTTAAAATTTAAACTAATTTTTAGCTTTAATAAATTTATAGTCGCAGGGAATCGCACAAATTATATTAATTAAACCTATAAAAAGTAAAACACATATTTAAATTTTAAAATTAAAGTATCATTGACTAACTTAAATCAAATGAATCGAAAAATTCGATATTAAATCAAGATTTTGAAAGATTAGATAGTCGATTTAAAATGGTTTATAGTTCAGATAAGTCAATACATAATACACATACTCACAAATGCACAAAGAGTGAAAAATAATTTTCTCTCCAAAAACAGATGAGAATAAAAGTTCAAACAAAATACTTTTAAAAGTTTAGGAGTCAATTGTACAATTTAAAAGTTTAGTAATCAAAATAAATTTGGTTAAATATTGAAAAATTAATTAAATTGTGGAACGGGGCAATTTACCCTCTGTGACAATATATCAGAAATGTTATCCAAAAGATTGATCTGAGTTTTTTTTTTAACTTTGTTTAAAAAAATACATTAAAATCTTTCTCATAGATGTGAGACCCCAGTTAGTCCTATATTATAAAATATGTAATAGTACTAAGAACTCTTAACCCAACTATAGTATTTTAGGTGATGGTTAGCTTCAAAAGGTTAAGAAAGTTAAACGTGTTAGAACTGAAGTAATTTTAGACTGAATGACCACACTTGGAAGTAAGGCGGGTCGGCTAAGGCTAGGGCGTCACAATGGATGTGTATGGTGAAAGTGAGACTTGTATCGGTAGTCCTTGATCTTTTGACTTCTTTTAAGTTTGCTCCTCGAACTTCTAAATTTTTTTTTAGTGTTTAATACCCTAAACTTTTAGAACTATTTTACTTCCCTTCTGGTTTTTATTTTCTATTAGAGAAGAAAATTAAACTCTACATCCCATTTTTTATCCCACCTAATATTGTAATCTATATATCACATTGAGTTTTACTAATTTTCTCTATTAAAAAATTAAACTATTAAGTTAAAAGAAAGAAATGAATAGAAGACTCACTAATAAAAAGAACTAAGTGCAAAAAAATGACTTGGGCCGATTTGCGCTTAAAATGATAATAGGCTAAGCTGAGTGAAGTCATGTTTAAAATAAAGAGAGGTCGGTTGGACCATATTATAATCGAGACCTGAAAAATACTATATATGTACATTTTAAATATATTAATTATTATTGTTTGACCGTTGAAAACTTTGAAATTAATAGTTAGCATGAGCTTATCCTGCAAGGACTCGTACGAAAGGCTTTTGATAGTTCCGAGTCTACAGAGGTCAATGGGTCGGATTCAGGGCAGATTTTTAAAAATCTGAACCCGAACCCGACTCCAAACCCGAATCCGACGGATTTTAAAAATTTATATCCAAACCCGAATCTGGCCAAAAATTCAAAACTCAAATCTGAACCCAAAATAATTATTTCTCTTTTCAATATTTTAAAATATGTTATACTAAATCCAAATTCTTAAAATACAAATTCAAATATAACACCAAATTTTTATAAACATATTATATGTAATGTAAAATAAATTTGGATTTAGGTCGGGTTCGGATCGGATACTGTTAAAATTCATATCCGAATTTATATTCGTCATATTTTTATTTTTGATATCCATATCAGAAACCATATCCGTTTAGCATCGAGTAAATCCGCTCTGTTCGGATTCGATAAAATTTCGGAGATCCCTACCCATTGAGTACAAGTTTTTTTATAGATACCATAGGTTTGGCAAACTCTATCATGATCTTTAACAAAATGCCAATTCATTTTTTTTTTGTTTTTTTTTTTTTGAAAGAAAAGATCAGAAAAGAAAAAGGTGTTGGAGGAGAATTATTTTCTCTTGTTTGGTTATGAAATACAGAAATAAAAAAAATAAAAAAAAAAGAAATGGATAAAAAAAAAATTTCTTTATACTTGTCAATTTTATTTCTCTCCACAAGTAATTAATTAGGTAAAGTGAGAGAAATATTTGATTTTCTTTCATTTCAAATAACACGGTAGAAAATTACTTTTTTATTATTTTCTCTCTTTTTTTCTTTGTTTTTTTTTTTCTTCACTAGTGTAAACTTTTCTTATAAAACGTGAATTATCTCTCTACATCTATTTGTTTATTTAATCAACTCATAATTTTGGAATAATAATGAAGACCATAGGAGGCGGAAAAAAATCTTTCATAAATAAAACATTAGGATATGTATTTTAAATCAATCATACTATGCAACGTGATAAAGTAAAAAGTCTAAAACGATGCTGTAATATAAAAATTTGTTCTTATATTTGCATAAATATATTTACTTGGATGTTATTATTTTTATATAAAATAACTGTTACATAAATGACTATTTTAGAAAGGAGGAAGCACTACAGAGGGGTGCGGCGACGGCCGTGGGGCAAATGGGCGGCGGAAATTCGCGACCCGAATAAGGCGGCGCGGGTGTGGCTCGGCACGTTCGACACCGCGGAGCGCGCCGCCATGGCCTACGACGAGGCCGCCCTCCGGTTCAAGGGCAGCAAGGCCAAGGTCAACTTCCCGGAGAGAGCAGTCCTCAAACACCACAACACCGTCGACATCAACATCGACCGCAGACCCGAACTGCCGCCTCCGCTACCGCCACCAACGATGATAAATCCTAACACGACGACGACAACGACAACGACAGCGACAGCGACAGCGACAGCGACAGCGGGGGCGTATCCAAATATTATTCAATATGTAAATATTCTGCACAGCAGCGAGGAAATGCCTTCGTCGACGTACATGGATTTCTCTTTGGGGCACATCATGACAAGTAGTAATGTGGGTTCTTATAGCTCTTCTTCTTCTGGTAGTTCCTGGTCTCATGGTGAGCCCAGGGAGAAAGATACGTAGTTGAGGCCAGTGTAACACTCACTTTTAAGGTCTAGTTTAGTTTGATAATATATATGTGGTGGCCAAAAGTACTTTAATATTATAAAAAATTTAAAAATTTTAAAAGTGTTTTCAATCTTTTTTTCTTTTATACTATAGAACTGAGATTGCTGAGAGAAGATTATAAATTCTTTTGAAGTACAATCTATAGTATATATAAAAACGGTGCTTTTAGCCATCACATGCATTACTAAACTAATCCAACAACGACTATTTCTTTACCGTTTTGTATCAGATTGATTATTTGATAATATGGTATCATAGCTAGTCGTAAGGAAAATGAGATTCTATGTTTAGTATTGTAAACTGTTATTTCGTATGTTTTCATCAACTCATATGATATGATTTATCTTATTACTTTTGTATATTTTTAGACCATTTACCTAATCGTTATTCACGTGGCATGATCATCAAGACTATTTCTAGATCATTTTTTATTGGATTAATTGTTTGAGCAATATGGTAGCAGCGCAAGTCCTCCGAAAAAACAAAGAGAATCTAAGTTCAAGGTATAAATTCTTTAATCCATGTTTCTGTTGTTTCATATCTCTTCTTTTAACGAACGTGGTATGATTTGTCTAATCGTTGCTATGCATATTTTGGACAATTTCTATGATCATTAAACATGTAGCATGGTAAAGACACTCTTTGGATAATTTTCTATAGGATGATCGTTTGCGTGAAAAATAGATCATAATTTTAACAGTGTAAATTCCTATTGTATGTTAATTTCTTCTATATTATCTCTTTTGTCAACACAAGTGGCATGATTTATCTAATCACTATCATGCATATAAGCAGCAGTATTAGGACTTATTTTAGATTGTTCTCCATTTTTTTTTTCTTTTTTTTTTTTTTGGTATTTTAGTACCTATGAGATGGAGTAGTCGCAATAAAAGAGTTATAAATTGAGTTGATGTAACAATGGGAGGGAAATATATGCTTAAAAAAAAAAAAAAAAGACACTCTAAAGTCTAAATATAAATTGTTGGGTATAAAATGCTGGATATTGAAAATTAATACTTTTTCATAAAAAAAAAATTTCTTACAGAATAATATGCTCATATTAGATTAAAAAAATAAAGGCTAAAATACAAAAAAAAAAAAAAAAGTCTTTTCTAAATTTCTGCTTTTGCATTTTTGTGATTTTATCTCCCTTTATTTTATAAGTCTCTTGTTTTCTCTCTTAAAACTACGAGTTTTAACATTCAGGGGGCGTTTGGATTGACGTATTTGTAGATTCAACGTAAGTCAAGTATAGTGGTGTTTGAGTTTTCCTGAAGTGTGATTATTTTTTTGTTGTTTGTTTTAACGTAACTCGTACCGCCTGAAAGTTAAATTCAATCACTTATGTTGTTTGTTTTGATGTAACTTGGTACTGATAAAATTAGTTTTTTGAGTTCCCTTATTTGTTTTGATGTAAGTGGATCTTATTATCTCCTAAATATAGTAGTAAATTTACTATTATAAAATTTAATCTATTATATAATTAATTTTTTTATTATTATTTAAAGATAATCCTAATTTATTATAAATAAGGTAATTCTAACCCATTATAAAGGAAGTAGAGTTTAGGTTTTACTGTTTAATAAATTTTTTAGAGAAGGTTGAGTGTAGTGAAAGTCGAGTTCGGCACTTTAGAGGAGGAAGTCGAGAGTAGGTGAAGTGGAGCTCTAACGAAACTTGAGTTACATTATATTTTTCAGTTACATCAAAACAAATAACGGAAGTGATGGAAGTTGAGTTCCATCACTCCACTTACACCAAAACAAACGGGCCCTTAACACAGCATCAATGCTACTCCGTCACTATTCTGTGCGCTAGAATTTTGATTAGATTTGTATTTAAATTATAATTATATTAGAATAAATAGTTAAATTATTAAAATTTAAATATTTAAATTTAATGAGACTAGGATTTGAATAATTTTTTATATAACATAGATGCTATTATTTTGGATGTGTATTGTACGGCCCATGTAAGTGGTGGACCAGCATGGGTGCATAGAAAGATAATAGGAGAAGTCTTCCGAATTTATAGAAAAAAAGAGAAGGTGAAAAAGATTCAGAAAAATGACTCTAATTAGAGCTACTCTGTATAGAAGAGTAGTCAGGTGTAATTTTTTTCTTATTTAATAAATTTTATTTTATATATATTTCTCTGTTTGTTTGTTCTATCTTTTATGATTGTGCCAGTTTTTTACTGAGAATACAGATTTGTGGTACAAATTCGATTTCATACTTCTGTTATAGAATCCCAACAACCGGTACCAAAGCCAGTACTGGGTTAATCGCAGTCGGTATTAGAGCAAGCTACGGATTCTCAAAATCTGGTATCAGAGCAAATACCAGATGTTACGGAATTTGCAATTAGCAGATTTCGTGAAGTGGGTCGAAGTCTTGGAGGATCGTAAAAGAAAAGTGGAAGTTTGAAGACTCCTAAACTCCCATATTTAAGCACACAACCCGCGGTAGGTTTTCACAAAGTTAATGGTAATTTATGTACGTAGTTAAGTCTTTAAAAATTATTAGAATTGAAAAAAAAAAAATCAATTAATATGCAAAATTGAACTTCTCTGTTGTCAAGATCTGAATCCTGGAACAAGATCCAGATCCAAAAGGCTCGGCACTAAACTCTTATTTATAGGGTTTGGATCATAAGAGAGGTTTGGATCCCGAACAACTATTTCGTTGTCTCACAGGAAAGATCCAGACCCTTGATGTTCGCTAAAACATCAAAGTTCCGAGCTTGCGTACAGGATCCAGATCTTGGACTCAGATAAGATTATTAAAATCTCAAATTTTAAATCTTTAATTTGATTCTGCTTGCTTCTAAGACTATAAATATGATATGGAGGTCTCTCTAAAAGGTTGTTGTTAAGAATAGTTTACCGTTTAGAAACCTCAAAACTTGTCGGTTGCCGTCTCTCTCGTATTCTACAATAAGTTTCTTTCTCAACTTTATTATTAGAGCCCTAAACATTGATGTTCTTTTAAAATCAATTTGAAATTTGTTTGGAGATTATTTCCACATACCTTTAATATTCTTCTCCGTTTGGTTGGAGGTTAAGGGGTGGAATAACCCCTTAACCCCCATTTTATCCCCAAACACTTCTAAAAATGAGTGGGGTTAGCTAACCCCACCTCAAATGGATTATCCCGAGTTAGCTAACCCTACCTAACCCCACCAAATCCCAACCAAACACTATTTTTCATTCATAATAACCCACTATCCTTCTTATCCCACCTACTCCAACCAAACACTATTTTTCACTATTCTCGACTAACTTCAACCCCCAACCAAACACAAAAATACTCTAATCCCACCTTAATCCTAAACTTAACCCTATCTCTGGAATAACTAATTTTTCCTTAAACCCGAACCAAACGGTAGTCAAGCATTAAATCACCATCAACACCTCTTCTTATTGCTCCGAACAAAGTGGTGGCATTTGGATTCGTGTGAAGCCTAAGGATTCATTCGAGGCGAAGACGCGACGTGGAGGCACAGCGTGATCGATCGAAGTATTTCAATCGATTGGGACCAGCGAAGAATTCTACTGCAAGCCTAGAGTATAGGTTTGAGTCCGTGGATTCAGCAAATCATCTTATACTGAAATTTTTATTAGTGAATTTTTTTTTTTCATGTGATCGGTTATGAATACTTTTACTCCTTTTGGAGGTTTTTTCACGTTAAATTTTCAGTGTGTTGGTTTTTATTTCTCTTTTTTATTTTTTATTCGCCGAGTTCGTTGGATTTTGATGTTTTCACCTATTCACCCCGTCTATATGATTAACGAACCTCTTAGATTCTAAGATTAACAACTTACACCAGATTTCCAACAATTTGTATTGGAGCATAAGATTACTCATCTTCAGAAGAGATCGACAAAGATGATCACGAAATTCGAAACTGAGTAGTTTGATGGCAAGAACAATTTCGACTTGTGACAGATTAAAGTTCGAGCAGTTCTGGTACAACAGGATTTGGATCAGACATTAAACGAAAAAGAGGCGAAGCTAACAGAAGTCACGAATGCAGTATGAAAAATGATACAGCGGAAAGCACCAAGTACGCTTCATTTATTGTCAATAGATGAGGTTCTTTACCACATAGCCAATGAGTCGACATCGGCTAAGTTACAGAAGAAATTGAAAGATCTATACATAACCAAGTCCTTAACGAGCAGGTTGTATCTGAAACAGCGACTGTTCACACTATGCATGCAGGAAGCTTCAAGTCTACATGCGCATCTAAATAAGTTCAACAAGATGGTGACTCAATTGACCAATATCAAAGTTAATCTGGATGACGAAAACAAGGCGCCGATTTTATTATCTTAGCTATTTATGACATATGAGTTTCTGTTATAGCAAGGAGATCAGAAGTGTAGAGGCCATCACAACGGTGCTTTTTTCAAATGAGATGCGTAAGATGACTCAAAATCTAGCATGCAGAGCTGAGATACAGTTTCGATGGTAAAAGTGAAGGAGGCAAAAATATTGACAACCAAAGTAGACGAAAGAAGCCATTATCTGAAGTTGAGTGATTCTACTATCACAGGAAAGGGCACATAAAGTGCAACTGTCAGAAACTTTAGAATGATCCGAAGGAGCTGAAACGGCAGAAGAAAAAAAACTGTCGTGGACGAGGATGAGGACACAACAGCAAGCGGAAGCTCTTGGGCCCGAGCTTTAAGAAGAGAAGATGAAAGGAAAAGTGACATCATTGCGGCTTAACCCTTCCTTTACATACTCAGGCTGGGCCAATTGGGAGACAATTGTTGTTAGCCTAAAATCTCATCCTTCTGATGAATAGAATATGTTGATGAGAAATCTCGACCGTCTGATGGATCAATCTTTTTTTTTTTTCTTTTTTTGTGGCCGAGATCTCAGGTCTTTAGAGACCATTCTCACCTGAGCAGAAAGTTAATCAAATCCTAATCATCCAAGTTTATTGTTTCAGCTGAGAACTCAAATTCAGTTACTATACTATCGATAATATCAAGCACGTAGTATTATCGAGTTTTCGCCATTAGATCTATCTCTTTAATCATTTTCATCTGTTAGATCATACTATTCAACCAACTACCCACTCAACCCTAAAAGACTACTGTAATTCTGACCGCACAAATCCGCATCTAAATAACAAATCCGTGTTTTTCTAAAACATATCATATTTCTGCCGATATTCAATCTCATCCGCATCTAAATAACAAATATTCGGATCCAATCGAATCGGAACGCAAAAATGTTCCTAAATAGTGCAAAATATCTCAAATAATCAAAAAATTCAGAGTACAAATCTAGATATCCAAAAAAAAACTAATATATGTTAATAATTTCGACCTCAATTAGGAGGGGCATTAGTATATATTGTGGGGGAATAAAATAGTGTTTAATTTTAATATAAATTTAAATTTATGTTTATTAAATTATAAATATTTTTGAATAAAACAGAAGTACATAAAATTTAATCCTAAGTTGCATTGTATCTTGTTCACACGAATTCTAGCTTATATTTATATATATAAGCATATTAGTATATATATTATTATCCAAATACAATATCTGATCCATAATTAAATCAAAAAATATATATATATGATCATATCTGAATCTGTTTTTTGCGGATATAATAACAAAATTTAGCATTAAACACGTCCGCATTTAAATTCGTTTCCGAAAAAAATATAGATTCAGATATGGTTTCGTCAACCGCATCCGACTATTTTCACACCTAGATTGAAAGCTAGGAGTTTAATTTTTCCTCCTTAAAATATCGTAATGTTCATAATTTTGGCAAGATAGTATACTTCACGTAACGGCCAATTGTGATATTCATTCTAAATATTTAGGCCCTATTATGATATTCACTCCAAATATTTTAATGTTCAAATAAATTATTCAAAATAACTTATTCAGTATAAGACTTTTTTAGTTTGAATGTAACCTAAGGGATTTGATTTTTTACTTATTTAAAGGTCATACTATGTGAGACCCCAGATAGTCCTATATATGAGATATAATAGGACTAAACTCTTAACCCGACTTAAGCATTTTGGGTGGTGGCAAGGCCCAAGAAGTTAAGAGAGTTAAGCGTGCTAGGACGGGAGTAGCCCTAGGATGGGTGACCCCCTGGAAAGTTGGGGCGTCACAGATGGTATTAGAGCCAATTACCAGCCGAAAGTGTGAGATGAGTCTCGGCTGAGCCAGGGTCTCAATTACCAGCCGAAAGTGTGAGATGAGTCTCGGCTGAGCCAGGGTCTAGATGACGGGCTAGCGAGATGAGTCTCACATCGCCTGATACTTGTGAGTCTGAACCTGACGAGAACGTCAGGGCTTAAAGGAGGGGAGATTGTGAGACCCCAGATAGTCCTATATATGAGATATAATAGGACTAAACTCTTAACCCGGCTTAAGCATTTTGGGTGGTGGTAAGGCTCAAGAGGTTAAGAGAGTTAAGCGTGTTAGGACGGGAGTAGTCCTAGGATGGGTGACCCCTTGAGAAGTTGGGGCGTCACATACTATCTATAATTTGGTAGGAGGATATATTTCACCTATGAAATCATTTATATTACTTTGAAAAAATAACTTAAATACAGAATATAATATTCTAGATATTTAATCATATTTTTTATCTACCAAATTATAAATATCGAGACATTACAGCGAGAAAAATTAAACACCTAAGAAGCTCTCGTCCAATAAATTATCAACAAATAACTTATTCGGACGCCAAAATTTAGAAATATGCTTGCAAAACTGCTAAAATTCAGGGGAACTTATGTCGCTTTTTTCCTACAAAAATGAGGAGAAAAACCTGTCGTCCTGCAATGATATTTTCATATTATTATCCATTAACCAATTATTTGCATGCAAACAGCAAGCGAGAGATATACTTTGGGTGAGATGTTCATGTTATCTACAAAGACAAGTAATGGAATGGAGATACAGCCAACAAGTAATGGAATGGAGATACAGCCAACATTTGCTACATACCAAAAATAGGAATCCAGCTACTGTTATTTCCTTTAGAAAGACGGAAGCCTTCGTCCTCCAAAATGTTTTAAATAATAGAAATTTCGAGTCAATGATCAGAACCGTTAAAATCGATTTAGAGTATTTAAAACGTCTAGAAACTAAATTTCATGAATTTTAAAAATGCAATGATCAGAAGATCACAAAATCAACCATTTTTGACGACCTATATAAGCCATTTGTTTATTTAACAGTTTAGAACAATCCAAACAGCTTGATTTTTTGTATAAAAAATCTTTTATGCTATTTAGATAACGTTCGATGACTCTGATCGTGAATTGAAAAAATCCAACATCTATTTTCACAAGGTTATTTATTTTTTACTAATCATTTTTCGACTATTCAATAAACCTGATAACAAATTTTAAAATATATAAAATTTAGTTTCTAGACATTATAATAAATACTCTTAACTATTCCGATCATCGATTTGGAATCTCTATCATCTAAAACTGATGATTTAGAAGGACGAAGCGCTCCGTCCTCCTAAAAAGATAGTAGTACATAAAGGCCAATCAAGACAATCTCAAAGTGGGGAGAAAATAAAAGGGGGTTATGATGAAACCAACATGCACAAAATACACAAACAATTGTAAGAGCGCAACATAGCAATGAAAAATTTGCCACAACAACTTTAATTGACTGAAAGGAGTTTTTCAGAGTTCGGAAAAAGAAAACCAAAAACAGACACACATTCTTCAGGCATGTTGGTGTTATCTATATGGGTATACCTGGTGCTGACCACTATGTTTAAAACCTTAAATTTAATTACCACCCCCCAAAAAGCAAAAATAAGTAAGAAAATGTACTTAAAAAAAAAAAAAAAGGTAGACATTTTGAAACAACAAAAACATTTACCTGCCTGAGAAGTCGGTCACTGGGAACTATCATCGTCAGCGGGCACGCTGAATGGGCTCGACGGCGACTCCGCATTGACCGCTTCCGCCTTCGTCTCCTCACCATTGTTTACTGTTTCCGAATTATCGGCGTCTTCGTCAGGTTTCTTGTCAGCTAACGTCGAGTCCTCGGCAGAGATGTTCCTGAACTCACAAGTCTTCGGCCTCTTCTTACCGCTCGGGCCGGCTGCAAGAGCCTTCTTTCGTTTGAAACAAACAATAGGCGAGCCTCTCCCGCTCACCTCATTTGGTTCTTTTGTTGCTTCACCCTTGCCGCTTTCCAAATTAGTTTTCGGAAAACTCTTTTCATTCACACTATCAGTTGTCTCGATATCAGCGTCAGCCTCAGTGTTTTTGCTTTCGCCCTCAGCAGGCTGTTTTTCCTCCGCAATGTTGTCTTCGTCTTCGGCGGATTTTTCCTCTCCGTCGCTGCCGCCCTCCTCGCTCTGTTGCTGCTCCTCAACGTTTTCCTCCTCAGTCTTGCGTTGAAGTGACTCGATCAAATCCATCATCTCTCTGTTGACCTGTAGCGAAGCACAAGCTTAGTATGATCCTTTTTGATAGAACTAGGCATAGCTTTCAAGTAGGCCGCATCAATGATTTTACCTGAGGATTCTGTAAGAAGTCGGAGATATCGTTAGGGCAAGCCGGACACTTCATAGCAATTTTCTGAGCTCGAAGGGTGCGGCCGCCTTCGCGACTCCTCTCACGCACAAAGGACTGATTTGCAAACACTCCAAGCAAACAGGTCTTGCAAAAGTTGTGCGCGCAGGGAGTAGTGAGTGGCGACGTCATCACTTTGCGGCATATGAGGCAACTAAACTCTGCATGCGCAAACCAGCAAGGAAACAAGTTGTATCAGTAACCAAAAAAAGGCCTTGCACGTATAGATATAAATAGAATGCATAAAGTGCCAGTAAGCTTCATGATTTTGAGAGGCAATTCCTCAACTTTTCATGCAAACACTTTCAGTCCACGAATTTTCCTACAGCTTGCAATTGCATCCCTTGCTCTATCAACTATACAACATCTGTTGAACCAAATGCAGAGCCGACGACCCCTTATCATGCAATAGTATCATTTACCCCATTTCACGGATAATAATCTACCTCTCTCTTCAAATACAGGGGTAAAATGGCCATTCTGCGTAACAGAAGCACATGCAGAGCACCAACAGTCATCGGAGGGCAGACCAAAGATGCGATTATGAAGTACAGAAAATTTCAGAGGCTGAAATATTTAAATGATAAGTTCGGGAATTAAGGTGCAACTTCGCAGTAGTGCAGGTCCTATCCATGCATTTGACCCAGTAAGAATCCAAAAGATCAGGACTACTCTAACGACGTCAAGAGTGCAAACCTTTCAGCAGCCTCTCCCTAACTGATAAGTTTTGAGCAAGCCTTTGCGCCTTCCGAGCTCTCTTTCCATCTTCTGGTTTTCCGGTAATAACCGGTTTCCTGCTTACTGGTGGTGGCTTCATCCATTTCCAGCGTTCTTTTTCCTGCCAATACATAATAAAAACGAACTTATAATTACAAGGCTTTCTTTTTCCCACAAAAACAAAACCAAACTGCGAGATATAGAAATTTTTAAAAATAAACTTGAACAAAACAAGACAAGCAGTTTTCCCCTTTTCAGGTCTTCTCTCTCATTGCAGCCAGAATATGTCGTAACAGATATTTCAATTTAAAGTTACAATAATATGAGGATGTTTGTTTGCAAGGATTTTATTGCAAACAGCTAAAATAAGCAGTCCAACCTAAAATCTTGATTGTAAATATCAAAATGAAGAACAAAGGGTGTATACATACATCAAAGTCCCATGCAGGAGTTTCCTTTCTCACGGTGATGTCTGTTGCATTTTTCAGTTCTTTTATAGCAGGCAAAGGTCTTGGACGATCACCATGTTCCTCACTGGGTAATACGTTTACGAAATTTAACAACATATTGAAACAGTCCTCAATGTTCGAAAATTAGAAAGAAGCATGGTATTCAAAAGGGCGAAAAGTAGATAAAGCAAAAAACCTGGTCCACGGTGCCGGTTCATTGTCACATCGGACAAAAAGATACCGGCAAACCTTGAAGCCCTGAAGCAAGACAAAGGACCAAGTCAATCAGCTTAAGTTTTTTCATCCCCCAAGGACAAGATTCAGAAACACCTAGAGGTTTAAGAAAATATGTATACAATATTCCTACAGAAAGAAGAAATACGTACTTGAATTCCAACTTTCCGCCAACATTTCTCAATCCTATAAATCCCATCATAGCGCACACCAGATTCAGGAGCATACGAAGAGCGTTTCTCCTTGTGAGACCTTCCAAAGTAAAATGTTCTTAGTCAAAACTGCTATAAACAAACTTGTTAAGAATTCTAATAGTGACAAAAAAGTAAAATTCAGCAGATATAATTAAAAGTAATTGAAAGTATACACATCATTGTAAGGATAAAAGGGCATGTATGTGTACATCATTAGTTATAAGTTGCGTTTTATCTGATAAGTGTTTTGTTGACCAGCACCAATCAAAATCTATTGAAATATCACTTAGAAGCGCATAATAAAACCGATATCATGAAAAGAAGCAATGGCATTTACCTCACCACCCGAACAGGGTAACCCTTCAAGCAACTAACGCGCAATGCCTGATTAAGCTTCTCAAATTTCTGGTCAAAGGACTGTTCCTTGTTCGTTCGCTTGTTTCCGCTTAAATCTCTACCACCACTGCACATATTGGTAGCAACGGTGAATTTAAGGAAAGTTGAAATATTTAAGATAGGCAAGAAAAGATAAAAATACAACAACAATGATTACATCAAAGAACAATAGAGAACAAAATTTAATCAAGCTCCACAAATAAAATGGTGAAACAATACAACTTTGCATAGATACCAAAGCAAAAATGAGAAACAGAATGGAAATAATAATTTCAATGTAGATCTACCTACATATGCCCCCCAAAATCATATATTAACAGATATTACCCTGTAAAATCCAAATTTCCGTACATGCCCTTTAATAACTCACTTCCTTTACATGCATGCGCTTGTGACTATCATTTGTGCCTCGTTAAGAAATACGTACTAATAAGAACTAACTCTCTCCTATAAGCTGGATGCCTCTCCAGCATAAAAATAGCGCGAAGGAAATAATGCCCTTTAGGGTATACATAATAATTCAGATTTTTATAGTTAGTATCTGAATAGAAGGTTTTGTATGAGGATATATGTAAAAGCTCCTTAAATGCAAGTACCTGCCAGTGTAGAGAAACCACTCTCCATGATCCTCATCATCTTCATAGCCACCAGAAAGAGCAACTGATTGCGCACCATAATCGGACTGCCCAGCAATACCTGCAACATGAGGCAGATGGGCGCCCCATTGTCTACATTCCATCCGATCCTCCCATAACTCCCCCACCAAAACTCCTCTATTCCTTTTCGGGTCATTCTCCGCAAGTATAGGACCAAAGTGATCAGGAGGAACGGTCACAAAGATTTGGCCACTGCAAGCATTTGCTTTCCCAGCTTTCTTAGCCCTCTCAGTAGTAAATGCCTTGTCTGGTCTGTTCTCATTGCGCATGAAATGGTATACATGTGTCGGGCCGTTAGAATTATTGGATTTCGCGGTTTTGGCCATTCGAATAGCGACAACAAGAGCTGAGTTGATTCTTGGCTGAGAGGCCATTTTGGCAGGAATAGATGATCGGCACTTTGCGCAGGTCAGCTTGCCCTGGCCCACCCACTTTTGGAAGCACTTTAAGCAGAAATTATGACCGCATGGCGTCTGTAGAGGAAAGATCAAGATGCAATTAATTTATAGTTTTCACAGCACAAAAAGACAGTGGGTAATTACTAATGTAGAAAGTAAGGAAATAACAGAAAGAATAACATACAAAAGAGACAACATATATACGTAAAGGAAACTTGGGGTGAACAAAATTGTTTGGCCTCAATGGTACAATTGACACAAGCACTTAAGCATCTGTCCATTAGGACTAGAACTACTACATGTTTAGTATCTTCCAATCAAATCTAAAATGAATTCCAAAGGCATGTGCAGCTCCATTAGATCAGCATTTGTAAGATAACCGACACATAGTTTCAAGCTTGTAACAAGGCAGTGATATAGAATTTGTTTCGCTGGGCAGTAGAATACCAGAATATGGATAAATTGGTTTTTCTCAAATAAATGAGAGAGTTGAGAATAGTTTGAGAAATGAAAATTTGGCATAGGAATCTCCTTGATTCCTTCATGCTAGTCATGTTTCATGTAGAAAGCATCTATTGTATAATAAGATACATGAAAATTAATATCGCGGCGCAACATTGCTAAAACATATATTTAATAGACTTTCTCTTCATAATTCTTCTCTTATTCTTAACTATCACATATCTTCATGCTTAATACATTCAATTTATTTTTATAAAACTTATGTAGACTGCATATGCATCTTCTTAGGCACATGTTGTATGGGCACAATGCAGTACCTCGATCTCCCGCAAACCTCTTTCTGATTTTGAAACACCGTGGAAGCAAAACCTAGAGCACACCGCAATGACAAATACATAATGCAGGGGGGGCACATATAAATGGCACGTCCCAAAATACAATTTACATGCTGCATATTCACATAACTCATGCTGCCGCATAAGAACAGCAAATGCAGTCTACATGGGGTCGGCGAAATATGAATCAGCCAGGTTAACCGCCACAGTTCAATCCCAAATGTAATCAAGTCTGCACCTAAATCATTGTCTGAAAATCCAGATCCGACCAAAATATTGTGTCCAAAACCAACAAAACCTAGTCGGATACGAGTTTTTTAATTTGCAAAATTCACCCACAATACTTCAAAATTAAACAGGTTAAGTAGAAATCTCTCCTTTTTATCTCATGATTCTGAGGAGAATTATATCATCATGTCACCGCCCAACCACATTTTACTTCGCAATATAAATGATTCCAATATTTTTACAACAGCTAGACCTCATTTGGTATCATTCCATCTTCTGCCAGTTCCAACGAAAGATATTGTTTGCCATTGTCAGTTTCTTAACATACTTTTGCTTCAAGATGTTCTCAACCGCTTGAATTCAAAGAAAAGGTGTACTTGGGTTCAGATATATGGTGTTAGAGCAAGCCCAATTTCCGACAATTAGTGTGGTCGGAACAAGTTTCAGACACACCGGGTGATTTCAAATCCTTGCCAACATCTGAAGAGGGCTTGACACAGATGTAAAGTGTCACCACCTCAAGATCCACATACAGACGTTGCGTCATATGGACAACTAAATAGGAGACTAGCCAAGACTGATAAACGATGGCCTGAGAGATCTTTCCCACTAGTGACGAATGGAATTTTAACATTATTGAACACACAATAGCTTGCGAGCCCGCAAACCATGGGCAGCTTTTATAAGATCAACAATTCGTCATAAAGAATATGCAAATAGTTGGAAGTCAAATACTAAAGAATATTTCCAAAAAAGGGACTCATAGGAAAGTTATCTGTTACTTATTAGTCAACAAAATATTCCACATATTTATTTAGGTGGAAAATGCATATAGGAAAAACTCTTCCAAACTACCAAATATCTGGCTAAGCAAGCTAAAGAGCTAGAGGGAAGATGCTGACAAACAAAAGAAGCTTTAAAGAACCCTCTTTCTCTCATACGATCGAGAGCTAAGTTGCATGGCAAGTCAGCCACATTCGCGCTTAATTGATCAAGAGAGCGCATGCATGCACAAGCACACCTACTCTCAAACTAAAAACTACCATACCATTTGTCTTCTTGATTTCCTTTTTCCCAAAAGTTTACAGCTAATTCAACATCATCTCTAACAACCAACTCCATAATCGCCAACTTTTGTTTATCCCATTATACATATCCCAAATTCCAAAAACATCGCTATCAAACGACAACCAACCCTTCATTCCCTTAATCCACTCACATGTAAATCAAACAATAAATCATGTCAAACATTTAAATGGCTAATGCAAAGATATATAGCCACTTCAACAAGAAAAGAAACAAAGTAGTAGTAACATTAAACATTCTTCAAAAGTTTTTTTGTCTAATTTGTTACTTAGTTGCTTCGAATTTCTGAAACATAAAAAAAAAAATCCCAATACTTGAGAGTTGGAGAGTCAATAAAAATGGTAAGAACAAAGATTTAGTAGGTGATTATTTAGTAGGTAATGGTCAAGAGATAAAGGGAAAACAAGATGCATTACTTTTAATGACAACCTTGCCACCATTTACTTCGAGGACATGATCCAAAATAATCCGGGGCAATTAAAGTGGTTCATATGATTTATACGTACAAAAATTTCTTTTGAGAACTCACAATTTACGAAATTATGAAGCCTGAGTTAAGAGAATTGAGGTTAATCTAGCCATAGATTTATTCGTCATAGAAAATCTCATGCCAATCAAAAATCGGCATGGTACATGCGATAAGGTACGTGTGCATCTCAGCACGATCAACAGAGACCGTGTTTGAAGCTCTTTTACATGTGAGCCAAGGATTTAAGTGTCGTGGCACAGGGTCGTGCCGAAAACATGCCGGCACGGTACGGCATGGTGCGTTCCGAGCCGTGCCGATGCATGCCGATCAAAAAAATTCTTGTGTGCCGACACATAATAGTATGAAATATTTATTTTCTTTAGCAACAAAATATTCTAACTATTTGTTATGTCTTTTTATCGCATCTTTTGAATTTATTGAGGAAATTAGTTACAAATTTAAAGAATAGAGGGTTTTGAGCTATGCCATCGGTACTAGGTCTGTATCGTGCCGGTATCTTATTGGCACGGTACGGCACGATAGATACGGCCCGTGCCGACGGGCACTTAAAACCTTGATGTGAGCACAAACACACATTTTAAAATATTACTATCGAAGGATATTATATAGACTAAGCTTTTTTATAAGTATCCATCCACAATGCACCGATCTTATTACAAATCAAAAGGTACATAAAAAAGGTAGGTTCAACATACAAAGGAAGAGTCATATAATTCCTTTAACTGGAAAACATATTAAGGTCCTAACTCTCCAACTTCGAAAAATATTAACTCGACTGGAAGTTCTAAATCCTTTTTGGAGTTTGCTGAAACCAAATGCCAGCGCCAACTTTTAAACAGTTCTTGTTTTCAACTGTCGCTCAGAGTGTTGCCCTCTTGCACCGGCATAGGCATATGCACCAACCAAAGCTTGAACATTGAGCTTGACGAAGAGCTAGATTATGCCTAATAAATTGCTTTCTTGAGCTCCAACAACCAATCCTCATGAGCAAAGTTGATGCCCATCACCGATCATGTGAGGTAATAGATTTTCTTTTTTCTTATCAACTAAACTGGTATGTAGAATAGTCATAAGTATATTACTATAATCATTAGCCAAACAATCTCATTCAACACTGCATTTCAATCCCATCTTAAAAAAAATGTTGCCTTATATGTGGCCGCATATATGAACCACATATGAAGTCCGCATACTGCACTGCATATTACATATGCAATGCAGCTGATGGTTTGAAGTGCATATGTGGCCGCATGGGCCGCTTCTTGGGATAATGTTGAGAAAATATGCTTATAGACTTTAGTAAGATGTAGAGCTTGATTACATGAGATATAGTTTTGAAGAGACTTTTAAAGAAGACCTCAAATTGAAAGAGGACAAACAAAAAAAACCCCAAAATAACTAAAGGAATAAGAGTTAGTCCTCAAACCTAACTAAAACAGAAAAAAGGAAGATTAAATAGAAGTTCTCAAACCTAACTAAAAAAGAAAACAAGAAGATATTTTATACTGGCCTCCATACCCTAATTTAAAACAATAAAGGAATCAAGCTCAAGAATATTGAAGCCCAAAAAAATGAGAAAAAATAGAAAAATAGAGAAAGCTAAAACAAAGCAATTACCTAACTCAAAGCTCTAGATTCGACTTCTAACCTCGACAATCTGCCCAATAACGCATCTAGTTCTGATTAGCTCTACTTCAAAAGATATGCAAGAGGCTTTGCGGAGGTATTCCCCAGGAACGAGATGAGAGGAATATGGACCGATTTAGAAAGAGGAGGAAAGTCAGAAGATGAGCTACGTATTAAATGGTTGCAGAAAAAGAATGGATTAAATAAGCCGAAAACATAGGAAGCTTATTAAATACGATAAACAAGGAGATTGGAGGACGATTCCCCTCCCACCAGTCAATTGATTTTTTAGGACAATCCCTCTCTTCTAGAAATTAACCCAAAACGACGGCAGTCCAAGGGAAGGACAAAGAGATTATCTTTCTTGAGGCTTGACGAAGGAACTGAGGAAAAATTGATACCAAATGGTACCAATGCTTTTATCACCATTAAAGTATCCCAAATGACGCTTTCCAATTTTGGATTGAGATGTGAATTGAGGAGATAATGGCAATTTTGAATCTTAAGAATCCTTCTCAATTCATTACTATTCATTTGTCAAACAAAATAAAAAATTAACATCAATTGGCAATTTGCATTGTTAGAAAAACAAAAGCGAATAAAACAAGGTTGTTTTTCTTCACATTTGACCAATAAGACTACCTACCTAGCGCAATCCTTTGACACAATTGCTTTATCTTCTCTTCCAACACCTTGATCCATTTATCCAATCTTACATGACTTCACTTTCTTAATCCTTACAGTACTCAAACCTTACCTTGAGCAAAGAAACAATTATCTGCTTGATTGCCAATCCACTTAGGCACCATATATGATAGAGGATTACTAGCCATCCATCTTCCCTTTCCAAGATCAAAGAGGGAAATTATCCTACTTTTTTACGGTTAGTTTCTGTATGAACTTACTTCCAAAATTGTCGTTGTCAAATAGCTGCTCCAAGATGAAACAGTAAGCTAAAAAAAATATATTGAATTTCCATACAAAGCATATGATCAGTCCACTTTACAATACGCCATTAATAAAGGAAACAAGAAATTCTAATTATATAAAGTTTGCCACATGCCTATTACTAAATTGATTTAATGCACATATATATAAGTTGACTTCAGCAACAAAATTATGAAAATTTAACTAACCACAAATAATTATAACTTCAAGCATACCTAGTTTGTATATGCCATAAAGTTCACAACAATGGAAGTCAAAGTGAACAAGTTAAAACAATCAATCTATACAAGATTAAGTGCCTACCTGAGCTCTGGTTAACCCCACTGCCGACAGAAAAAGCTATTGTTACATTGCTGTGACGCGCCTTGTTCTAATTGTAATGTGATTTTATTTGGTGGATGTGAGCTTCTTACATAAAATTTTTCATTACAAAAGTTTTTACTTCCTACTATATTTCTTTCTCATTGGCGGATGCGAGTCACAAAAATAAATTATATAAAATTTTTCGTTACGCAAGTTTTTGTCGGTAATTGCTCATCTTAAAGAGACGGGAAATGAAATGAGTTAAAAAACCTACAATAATCTCCTATTTAAAAGGAAAGAAAGAAAAAAGAAGAAAATTTGTGAAATAAAAAGGAGGATTCCCAAACCCCAACACATAGACTAATGAGATTCAACCACAGGAGGGGGGGGGGGAAGAGAAAAGAGGAAAGAGTATGAGGCAGATAATAAATGCTTCAAATTGTGACTGTGAAGATGAAGACAGAAAGGTGAAAGTAACTTTGGGGATGTTTACTGAAGGAAGTAAACAAAATGATTAAGACAAACAATGCCCAACCACATGAGGTTAGTGACAAAAGATGCCCAGTTGGCCATTCAATGCAGTTTAAGTATGAAAACCAAATTAGCATAAAGAGTAAAACAACAAGGCATTCATTGAACTAATAAAAACCCACCACATAATTCAAAAGAACAATAATAGTAAAAAAGAAAAAAAAAAGTTTCAGAACAGATATGGAATGTGCATTACGAAATTTTAAAGGCTCTTTTTCTCTAATCTTCAACGCATCTAACCTTTTAAGATTGTTCTAACTATAAAGGGATTTTATAGAGAACACAAGTCGCGATAGTGTGGAAAAGCAGGGCGAGAAACCAATAAAGTTTCCAGTAACCAAACTGAGAATAGATCACAAGAAACAAATCCTGGAAACCTATACCAGTAATAAATGGCAAAAATAAAGAGGAAATAATTGATATATATAAAAAAAGAAAAAGAAACTTATCAAACCAATAAAAAGATAATAAATCCAAAAGGGACGATGAGAAGTGGACGAGCAACCCCAAACATCTAATTAAACCTCTAATTAGTAAAACCCGATCTACTAAGAACGTGTGGTGGTAACAACAATTAAGCATGGGGACATCGAAAAGGTGGCGGAAACCACAAAGAGAGGCGGTAATAGAGTAAGCATAAGAACGGAGATGAAGCAGGAGATGAAGATGAAGACGACGATGACGACGATACTCACAGTAACAGGGCGCTCCGGCAACTGCATGCAAAAGGAGCAGTTGAACTTCTCGTCGAGGAGATCGAGCACGTCGTCGGCTCCCCCCTTCCCCTTCTTCTTCTTCTTCTTCATCTTCCTGTTCGCGTCTCCGTCGTCGTCGTCCTCGTCGTCGTCGTCGTCCTCTTCGTCGTCGTCGTCGGCGGCGGCGCCGCCGATGAGGATTTGGCGCCGCCGCGCCTTCTCCTGCTCGGTGAGCGACGCGTCGGCCTCGATCGCGCGGATCGACGCGATCAGCCCGGCGGCGGCCGCGCCGCCGGCGGGGGCGGCTGCGGCGGCGGGGGAGGCGGCGGCGGGGGCGGAGCAGTCGGGGCAGAGCCAATCGGCGGCGGCGGCGAGCGTCTGGGGCGGAGCGGAGAGGCACGGCACGTGCCAGGGCGTGGCGCAGGTGCGGCAGGTCAGGGCCTCCCCCTCCGGGGGCCTCGCCCTGCACACCATGCACACGCCGTCCCCGTCGCATGGGAGATCCGTCGCCATTCGAGCACGAAAACGAGAACGAGCTCTTAGGGTTTTACCAAAGAAGAAGAAGAAGAAGAAGAAGAAGGGTTTTAGAGAGAGAGAAGACGAGAAGAGATAGCAGAGAGAGAAGGAGGGGAAGGAGAAAGGCGGTTTGGGAAAAAATGGGCAGGGGGTTTAAATTTTTTATCAGGGCCCTCACCAACACACACACGCACACACACTTACACACTACACCTACTACACACACTCTCTCTCTCTCTCTCCTCTCTCTCTCTCCTATTTTGGGAGGAGAGAGAAAAGAAAGAGAGAGAGACGAAGAGAGGGGGACACCGGGAGAATCGCTTTCGATGGTATTTTTATGGTAAGAGCGACGGAGAGGATGCGTCTGAGTAAGGGGACTAAGAATAATAATTAATGATAATAAATAATAAATAATAAATAAAGGGTAAATTTTAAATAACACACTGTAGTTTCGTGCTATTTAATTTTAACTGTATTAATTTTGTACTCTATGTCTGTATTTTTTTTTCTTTTTTTTCGTCGGCTACTCTCCGTTAATATTTTTTTAAATTACATATCAAAAACTTCAGATGCTCCATCTAAATTTATTGAATATTTACTTTAGCAACTAAACCTTTTAGTTTTAATTTTGTTACTGATTTAACGGAGAAATAAAACTCTAGGTACTAAATTGATACATTTTAACCTATAAAATTGTAAAGTGAGAAAAGGCGAAACAACAGGGTTGTTTTTAAAATTTTCTCTTAATAATAAAAAATAATAATAAATGGTAATGGATTGGGGGGATTGGTTGGGGATAAAAATATTTCTTCTTTGTTTACCATTTATTTATTTATTAAATGACGGATTTGCCCCTGGGGGAAAGGAAGGAAAATCTTGAGGATATCCCCTGGATGGGATATACTGGGATTTCGGCGACTGGGTTGCATTCATTGCACTGTTGCTCCCCCAATTATTTCTCATTTAGATTTTAAATTTTAATTTATTATAATTTTTCGTTCGAATTTTTCGAATTATACTGATCAGATCACGGTATCAAATTTAGCTGACTAAATATTGATAAATAATTAATGTAGAAATGAAAGTTGAGCTTTCTTGCTTTCAAAAGTATTAGAGCATTTGTACTTGCGACTTTTTTAGCTATGAGATTGTCTGAACATCCGTGCAGTACTAATAAAGAAAACTTAACAGGACACGTCGTTACTCTATCGTACTAGTACTGTACGGATCTTGAGACGATCCAACGGCTAAAAAGTCACGAGCACGAGCTCAACTCGTAAAAGTGGTACAGTATCTTAATTATTGTCGCATTATCTATCATAATACTTTCACGTTAGTTCTATATTAGCAATTTGTTCATATTTAGACAATTAGATTAGATTGTGAGGGTTAATTGTAATAATTCAGAAAAGTTTGAACCAAAAATTACAATAACAAATTAATATTTGAGGACGAAAGTGTCCTGACACTCATAGTTTGAGGATCAAAAATATAATTTATCCATTTTTTATTGCTTTTAAACTTACCTTACTTGGCATGATTGCCATTTTTTATTTCTTCTTAACAATAATTTTATACAATTTGACAAATTTACGGAAAGGCTTTTTTTCTTGTCGTATATGATTAAATTTTAATGTATCAAACCAAATAATAGATAACAAATATTTTTAATAAAAAAATTAGAAATAAATATTTCTTTTTTTTCAAGTCTTTATTTTTTGTTTCCAAATAAATACTTTGAATGAATTGATTAGAATCAATCAATTGTGCACTTTTATATCTTTTAATATAAATTTTTTATTAAAAAAATAAAAAAATAAATATTATACCAAACGAGGCCTAAATTATATTTTTTTATTTAAATTTTGATTATTTTAATTATTATCTTTGATTTTTTTAGATGGTTACAGACAAATATGGCAGTACAATTTAATTAACTGAATGTCTATATTTTGCTTATATGATAGTGATGAATAAGTTTAATTATTACCACGTCATCTATTACAATAATGTCATCGCGCGATGTTTGGTCCATAAAACTTGATTATAATAATTTAAAGAACTTGACCTAAAATTTACAATATTCGATTCCATGAGTATGTATAATGGTTTTAATATTCACAAAAAGCAGATAGAGTGATTTTGGTTTTTTTTGTCGTGATTTTATTTTTTTGTACAGAGATTATTTTGTGTGGTGTTGGGTCGCTCATATTACTGTTTGCATAAATTTTATTTGAAGGCATCAGCATCTTATTCAGCATATCCTATTTTATAAACTTAAGAAGAATATACAAATTAATACACGAATAATATAATTAGATGCCTAAAACAGGAATTATATTGATATGGACTATAAATTTTCTTCCTAAATCATCTCATTAATTAAATACATTATCCAAACAATTCATGGTGGACTTGTTAAGAAACAAAAATCAAACTATGTTGATAAAATTATTGCTAAATACTTTTTGAAAGATCCAAACAATTCCACTCTTTACATTCCATATTGTCAAATTTTTTGTTAATTTAATGAGATTTGTCATAGTTGTTACATCAACATATAATCATGTCACTTTAGTGTTTTTCCTCATAAATACATTGGCATTTTTATTAGCAAAAATCATGCCCCTTTCATCAATTTTACAAATTTGAACAGAATTGTTTGAAAATTAATCAAAACACCCCTATTTTTCTTTTCTTTCTATCCCTCGTTTCTTTCTCCTCCCGCTTCTTTTCCCTTCTTCTCCACCGCATACACATTGCCGCCGTGCTCCTTCCCCTACTTTGCCCACATCTCCGGCGCAGGCTCAAGCGTGGCAGGGATCACAGAGGCGAGGGCATAAATAGCGGTGCAATTCAAATAGTGCGTGGTGAGATGCCAGAACTAGAGGAGTAGGAAAGAGAAGAAAAGAGAGGAAAAGGACGTCAATATACTCCCCCACTTCTTCTTCTTTTAATTTCTTTATTCATTATCCATATAAGAGAATAAAATATTGAATTATGTGATTATATATCGCGCTAGTTGATTAGTATAGTAAACTGTAAAAATATGGCAATATATTGTTAAATAGTGCAACATATTATCAAAAGTATAGTATATTTTTTTCAGGGTTAATTGCATACAGCTCCTTATAAATATAACAAATTACAATTATATCCCCACAAAGTTAAACTTTTTTATATTATTCTTTCAAAAGTCCAGTGATATTCATAGTTGTCCCCTCTGGTTTGTTACCTTTAGAGAACTGTTTATTTTTTAACAGCAGAAAAGTGAAATGTCAACTTTGTCATCACAAATATGTCCCTCCAAAAGCCCCAATTACTATAATCATGCATAGATGTCCCCTCTAAAAAAATTTCGATGGTCATCTTCTACCTCATTTTCTTCTTATTTAAAATCAACCCAATCCACTATTGTTGCAATCTCTTCTCTCACTCATTTTCTTCTAAATCTTTTCTTTTTGAGAAAAATAAAAAAAAAATTATAGAGAAATTGAATGAGAAAGTTAACGCGTTCGATATGGACGAAACAATAAGCGTTATGGATATACTACACTGGAATGGTATGTAAGCGGATGGGGGGCGAGAGGGAAACCCAATCAGAGGACGCAACTATAGGCCGTGGGGGAGGGGGGAGGTCCGTCCATCTTTGCCAAGCCACAACGTCCCAATACCCTCACCCTCAAGGCCACATCAAGCTGCGAGCAGGCGTCGAGATATAGGAACACGACAGAGACATCAAGAAGGAGGGTGACGAAATTGACGAGAAAAGGGAAGGAGGTAGAGACTTCGGACCCCAGTCGACCAGCGCAGGCGGATCCTCGGCACGAGGATTGGACTCGGAGTGACACCTCTAGCATTCTACCCATAGTGTTGAATCTTGACCTGGAGCTCAGGTTCCAAAGCCTCAAAAGCAAACTTGGACTCAAAGTTAATGAGACCACCTACCTACGCCACCCAAGTAACAATGGTAGCTCTGCTAAGAAAGTTCTTTGGGCGGATTCGGCAGGTTTAGCATTAACTCATGTTGCCTTCATTTGCAATGAGGCCCCCTTTAGCCGCTGGTTCATGTGCTACTCCCAAGCCACAAAACGAAACGAAGCATCATACTGAACACAAGCCTTGGACCGAAGTGCATTACAAGAGGAAGAGTTCTGTTATCTCTTCCCTTAAAAAGACATACAGGGATGCTCTTCTAACACCTACTCCACATACTCTACCCCGCATTCCCTAGAGACCCACTTCCTCCACCTCTACCAAATTCGTCAAACACGCCTTCATCGGCCGGTGCTTCAGGTGCCTCGTAAGAGATTATCGAGCTTCTCACTGTTGTGACCCTTTACGGTGTGCAAGGTGCTTCGCAATGGGGCACAAACCTCAATCCTGCATGAATTATTTGCCGATGAGTGTTTGCAGAGCCATGCGCGCTTAACCGGCCTACTTAAGCGCCTCCATTCCCCTTTCCAAAGACTTCTTTGCAAGACAAAATCGCCAACGCAATGCGATCCTTGTTGACGTGGTCCCTCCAGCGAACCTCGGTCACTTCCCTCAGGAAACAATTGCTAATAGGCTAGCGAGTCGTTTTGGCGGTTATCCAAGCGGCTTTCTTGTAGCTCGCTATAGTGAAAGAGATTTCGTCGTTTTCCTACCAGAATGGGTTTAAAGCGACCACCTTATCCGTAGAGGAATCATCTCCCTGGGGGAAATCAGATTAAGATGCTTCGCTTGGGCCCCTACAATAGGGCACGATGCTCTTCGATCCCCTATAGAGTTTTGATACGGCTGGTCAGTCTCCCCTATGACTGCTAGCTAGTCATCTCGCACAGTAATGGCCTTAGTTGGCGGTTTCGGCAGGTTTCTCAAAGTGAACAACTTCACTTCACGAATGGTCGACCTCTCTGGCTACCGGTGTCTCGTCGCTATAAACCATCTCTCGAACATTTCTGAGTATCTGGAGATCTCCTTCGGCGATATTTCGATCTCGATCCTAATCCAACTTGAAAGGTGGGATCAAGTGGATATTGATGGCCACGACAATCCTTCTCCGCCTCACAACGAGAGATCAAACCGCCACGACCAAGATAAAAGGATCCTCAATGTCGATCGTCGCACTACTGGTGAGGCTGGGGGGAGGCGTTCCACAGACGGTTCCTCCTACAATTCAACAAACTCTTGGAACTCCTCCGAAATTCGAGACAGAAAGCGAGATCTCCCTCCCGTTGGCCGACCCTCGCAATGGGACCCGCCTTTCACGCCTAGCCCCCCTCCCGTCGGGAAAGACAGAACTCGAGACCTCCCTCCCGTTGACCTCTCTGTGTTGGACCCGGCACTAGCTGCCGACGCTTCTCCGGGCTGCGACGTTAGGGCTGACCAATCAACAGTTTCAAATTTCTAGCCACCTGGACGTTCCTCTTTCGTGAGACCTGCCTCAAAGGGTGGGATATGTACGAGTCTCTCACGGTGCCTTAATCTTGTTAGGATCCGCTCGAATATCCTCACCTCTATCCCCGCGTTGATCGTTTCCCCAAGTTGGACCCACACACCCAAATGCTTGGATTCGAGCCCCAAAGTTGGACGTATAGAAGAAAGAGACAGGACTGTCGAGACTACAGAGAAAAGCCGAGCCTTTGGATTTCACAGAGCAAACCCTCCAGTTGCCGTGGACCAAGTAAGCTACTCTATGGAACCCGTTGACGGCATGGTCGCGCCCCCACCTGTGTAGGCTCTCCACAACAATCCTTGGGTCTCTTAGTGTGTTATCCTTTTTTATATGTTTAGCATTTTCAATTAGAATGTAAGAGATCTCAGCAACCCCCATAAAAGATGTTTGGTTAAGTCGGTTGTGTCTAAGCTCCACCAAGCCGTTGTTTGTCTCCAAGAATATAAAGTGGATTCTGTGCCTTGTTCCTTTCTCCGTTCATGCTGCGGCTCAAATTATGACAAATGCCACTTCATTTCGGCTTCGGGAGCTTTTGGGGGTTTAATTACTTGCTGGCTCTCAAAAAGCTTCTCTTGCAGCAAGGTCATCACGAGAAATCACTCTCTTACTTTGCTCCTCACCTACCTTGCAAGCGGGAAAGTATACCACCTTACGGGACGGAAAGGAAGACTTTTGCTCGGAATTACTCTCTCTCAAACACTCTTGCTCCAAAAACTGGGTTGTCTGCGGGGACTTCAATTTTACCAAAAATCAATCGGAACGAAAAGAGAATCCTTGGAGCAGAAAAGCAATGACCTTATTCTCGGACCTCATCAACACTTTAGGAGTAATTTATTTACCTCTGATGAATCAAATCTTCATTTGGTCGAACATGCAACATAGACCCACCCTGGCAAAGCTTGACAGGTTTTTCGTCTCCACGGAATGGGACCAAAATTTTCCACACTGCAAGATTAAAGCTCTTCCGAGAATCATCTCCGACCACACACTAATCCTCCTTTTCACAAGGCTCCAACCCGCGTCCAGAAGGTTCTGGTTTGAGAGGGTTTGGCTATCAAAAGATGACTTCCATCTAACAGTACCACTCTAGTGGAACGAAATTACTGCAAAGGACACGGCTATCCTTACTATTACAACTAAATTAAGACATTGCAGAGTTAGAATAAAGGAGTGGTTTAAGGCTAATTTTTACCCTAATTAGTGAATAAGATAAATTAATTTTTTTTACTCCTCTTATATTATCTTTTTACCCCTAATTAGAAAGGAAGAAAATAACCATTGAAAATTTTTGGAAAGATATTTCTACATGATTCTAACAGTTGAGGATTTTAGAGAGACATATTTGTGATGGAAAAAAATATCATTTCATTTATCTTCCATTAAAAAAATAGTATTCTAACGGTAATAAATCGGAGTGGCAAATATGAATATCACTAAACTTTTGTGGGGGTAAATATTAAAAGTTGAACTTTGCAGTAATATATTTACTATTCGATATGTTTACAGGGAGCTGTATGAAATTAACCCTTCTTTAAACTATCATAAATATATAACCATTTTTAAATTTTCTTATAAATATATATTATTATTCCATACTATATTATAAAATATTAATTTTTGGACCAAATTAAGTAGATATAAGTTTTTAAATTTTATTTTTTAATTAAAAATAAAATTAGAAAAAACTAATAATAAATAAAATTAAAAATTAAACTGATGAACAAAAAAATGAAAAATAAAAAGAAAAAATCCAGCCGATTTGTTGAGAATTGGACGGGTTAACCAGTTCGCTTATTGAACTGCCGAACCGAACGGTTCAAAATGAGTTTTTTCACTTATTTGATTCAAATGATAGAACTGAACTGTTTTATTAACTCGATTATGATCGAGCAGGTCCAATCGGCCGATTCAACTTGCGTCTTTATAAAATATTGAATATGTGGTGACAAGAATCTTTACATCTTATTAAAATTTGAGGAGCAAAATGAAATTAACTCAAATTTATGGACTAGCAATGCAATTTACCCCACTAATATTAAACACTTTTTTTCGAACTAATATATAAACATGTGCATTAAAAAAATAATAATAAAAAATTTGTACATTAGGTAGGCTACGCGTGGTTCTATGCATAGGGGCAACAAAACTAATCCTGCATTCAAAAGTCTAAGGGTATTTTAGTAATTTAATAAATATAATAATAAAATAGTACATCCCCTTCGCCCAGTAAAGTTAAAAAAAAAAAGAAAAATTAAAAAGCGTCTCAAAATCCTAGTATGGGAAAGATTAAAAAAATGTAAAAATTAAATTAATACGGTGCACTTCGGTGTAACCGTTACGTATCACTGTTGTGTGTGGCATAAACCGATGGACCGGGTCCACCACATAAGTAGTGCACTCATTATTTAAGGCAATTTATTCAATTATTTGCATTACTTTACCAACTTTAATTTCTGCTACATCTTAATAAAAAAAATTATGAAAAAAAATTAAATATCTGTACAAATAGTATAAAATATACACCGTTTATATATATTTTATATAATTTTTATAGTATATTGTAATATATTATATTATTTTTGCGTAATATACTATACTATTCGTAATTTAGTGTAAAAATAATATAAAATATGTATTAATAATACATATGTTGCACTACTTATACAGATATTGCACTATTTGAGAGGATGTTATACTTTTTCATCTTATTAATTATATTTTATTCTTTTTATTTTGTTTTGAATGAGAATTCTCGTTTCACGAGAAAGATAATGTAATTATGGTTTTGCAGTTGTTATTTCTAAAAAATTTGACACTTAATGGTTTAATAGTTGTATTTTTTTAGGCATTTAAAACACGTAATTTTTATGCATTTGGAAAGAAGGGTAGTTTGGTCATCTTTCTGAAAATTTGGCCCGATTCTGCAAAATTCAAAAAGACAGCCTACTTTTGCAACAGCTCAAAATTAATAGATTTTTTTATACAAATTGGCTTTTTTTTCGTACAAATGACCATAGTAAATTTATATTTAATTATTTAGTCTTTTTTTGCCACGCGAGTGCTATTTTAGTATTTTTAAGTTGAACACGGTGATTCAATCGTCGTGCTCATATTCACATTTTCGTCTCTGATTTTTAACTTAGAGCTATAAAAAATAAAAAATAAAAAAATACGGTAGTTCAATCACTATGTTTTAACACGGTGTTTAAATCACTATGTTCAACTTAAAAACATCATTTAGACACTTGCGTAGAAGGCAGAGGGTTATTTTTGTAAATATAAATTTGTCAGAATCAATTTATATATTAAAAAAAAAACTTTGTGAGGGCTAAATGCAAAATTAAAAAAAAAAACCTATAGTTGGTCTACGCATGATGTGGTGCACATGGTCTACGTAACAATTAAAAATGAACGAGTCAAACATGGGACTCGTGATATGTAACCGTTACACCGAAAGAAACGTTATAATGTGAAAAGGTCGCGTCCAAGGTAGTGTGTGACCTCACTCCTCGAGCCCCGTCCCCGCTAAACACCCACTAATTGCTCGCCACGTGTCCCTCCCACCTCGTTCGCATAAAAAAAGTATACGTGTACGTTTTCCTTTATTTACAACTAATCACGATGCGTGGAGCCCGTGAGTAACTTAATTAAGTTCCTTATTAGCTTTTTTCAAAAAAATTAATTTTAAAAAAATAATTAAGATATTATATTTTAAAAAAGTTTTTCATCTATTTGACTGTTAAAAATTTAGCTTATTAATTTTTTTTTCTGATTTTGTGAAATCTAGTATTTTTATTATTTTTATTTTTTTTCAAAAATGAAATATTAATTTTTTATAAGATCTGAAAAAATATTTTTTTTCTAATACCTAGAAAAAAATAGTTTATTGGGAAAATTTTTAAAATATTTATTAAAAATAATTTTTTTTATTTTAAATTTTTTTAATAAAATAAAAGCGTGGGAAAGAATATTTTTTATGATTTTTTAAAATATTTTAGCATGCTTTTTTAAGGAACCAAACACATCTTTGATAGACCACGACAATAAATATAAAATTTTAAAATTAAATAAATATTTATAAATAAG
This sequence comes from Ananas comosus, assembly GCF_001540865.1. NCBI lineage: Eukaryota > Viridiplantae > Streptophyta > Magnoliopsida > Poales > Bromeliaceae > Ananas > Ananas comosus. The sequence goes on from NC_033637.1 coordinate 10,322,735, forward strand.
TAAAAGTTTAGGTGATTTTGATATATTTAATCTCAACCATTTAGCACCGGAGTGCCTCATGGAATTCTTGAATTGTTCATTGAATTGTCGATAGATATAAAATTTATTAAGTTTATGAACAATACTACACATATATATATACTGCAAACTCGATATAAATCATACATCCCACCCTAAATATAAGTAAGCGTTACTGTAATAAAAGTGTGATGATATTTTGCATATCCACTTAAGATGTGCGAAATTCATGAACAGTTCAGTAAATCGATGACAAATATAAAATTTCTAAAATTTGGATGATTACTCATAAACAAAAAAAAAGAAGATAATTCTAATACATTTAATTCTAATTATAAATAAAATACATGTTTTATTCTAAGCAAGCGTTTTTACAATAAAGGTGTCGCGCCACTTTGCATTTATAGGCTCAAGAGGTAGGAACCTCGTGAGTAGTTCAATGAACCGACAAAAATAAAAAGGATTAAGTTTTAAACAGCTATTTATATTTAAATGAAAGTAAATTTAGATTTTTTTAGCTAAAAATATAAAAAATTTTCTTATAACTTTTTTTCTACTTTTTACTCCCTATGGTATCAGTGGAGATGACAAAATAATCAAATTGTCATTATTTCTTCTATAAAAAAAACTTAGTATATTGCTGTTATTTTGAAGAATATTTTTGGTATAAATTATATGATATGAACGGAACTCTGGTGAAGGGGAGCTTAATGCAACAACTTAAAATTTTAAAGGAGCAAAATATAGGTTTTTGAAAGTCTGGGAGGAAAAGTGAAAATACGGGCATTTACAAGGAAGTTTTATGTAATTTAACCAATTTTATATGCAGAATCTAGTCAAATACTAATGCAGACAAAGAAAAAAAATTCAAGTGAACCTGATTTTTTTATAGGAATAATATCATAGATGCCCTTTTAGAAACTATTAATTTCATCAATACCCTTCTAAAATTGATAATATCACAAATACCCTCCAATATGTTAAAAATTATCATAAATACCCTTCATTAGTTAAAATCCGTTAAGGCCTGTATGAAACGGAGTTAAATTTTCAAAATACCATTTTTACCCTTTATCTCTTATTAATAGTAGAAATACTAAGAGGTATTTCAAGATATTTTTTGTAAATTTAAATTTGAGTATTTAATATATACATATTAAATTAAATTATTAATATATATTAATTATTAAAAAATATAAAAATTATATTTTATATATAGTATGTTTTTATCTTATTTTGGTTTTGTTTTTTGGTTTCGGATTTCGGTTCAGCTTCAGTTTAAATATAGACCAAACGTATAACTGAATTTAAATATGGATAATTCCTGAACATTTTTTTTCATTTAAATTTTTATATATAATTATTTATTCAATAAAATATAAATAGAGCCACTAGATTTGATAAAATTATCAAAAAATTAAAAAATTCTCATTTTTTTATACACTGAAATTAGTTAATTTTTTAAAAAACTAAAAGTTAATGGGATATCACCTAAAAAAATAAAAGTTGAGGGAGCTGTTTCAAAATGGCATATATATAGTTGAGGGGGTCTCCATACATTTTTACTTAAGAGAAACTTTAAGTCATTTTAAAATTTAACCCAGCTTTAACCATTTAATAACTATGGTAAAGCTAACATAACTAACAGTAAGGGTATTGATGATAATTTTCTATATTTATAGGGGTATAGGTGATATTTTAAACTTTATAAGGATATCTATGATATTTAAGACTTTGGGAGGGGTACCCATGAAATTGCCCCTTTTTTATAAATCTTTTATTCAAAAGTTAGGATATATTTTACCATCTTTTGTTGAGAATAAATATAGTAGTTTACAAAAGATATGGTAATTCAAATTTACTTTAGTGAGTGAACAAACTAAATTTATATATAATTAAATTTACATTTACATTAAGATTTAAACTACAAAAAACCAAACAACTTTTGAGGGTGTTTTTGGTAACTTGAAAAGGAATTTTTTTCTTAAAAAAAAAAGCTTTTCCCCAAATTTTTTGTTTGCCATTTTCAGTTTTTATTTAAAAAATCAAAAAAATAACAATACTACTTTTGTATAAAAATTCAAAAGTAGTTTCCTAGAGCTAAACCCCTACTTTTCTTTTTTTTTTTTAACCCCCCCTCAAAACTTTTTTTTGTACAGATGACCATAGTCAATTTATATTTACATATTTAGTCCTTTTTTGCCGCGCGAGTGCCATTTTGGTATTTGTTAAGTTGAACAAGATGATTCAATCGCCGTGCTGATCATATTTACATCTTAGTCTCTCATTTTTAATTCAGGACTATAAAAAATATAAAAATAAATACGACAGTTCAATCGTCATATTTTAACACAATGATTGAATCACTGTGTTCAACTTAAAAACATCATTTAGGCACTTGCGTAAAAAATAAAGAGTTATTTTTGTAAATATAAATTTGTCAGGACCAAGTTATATATATATATATATATATATATATAAAACCTTTGTGAGAGCTAAAAACGAAGGGAAAAAAAAAAGAAAAAACCTATAATAGGTCTACTCATGACGTGGTGCACATGGTCCACGCAACGATTTGGAATGCGGAGTCAAACATGGGACTCGTGTATGTAACCGTTACACCGAAGAAGCGTAACGTGAAAAGCCGCTAAACACCCACTAATTGCTCGCCACGTGTCCCTCCCACCTCGTTTACATAAAAGAGAGTACACGTATACTTTTTCTTTTACAACTAATGAATGCGTGGACCCCGTGAGTCACTTAATTAAGTTCCTTATTAGCTTTTTCCAAAAAAATTAATTTAAAAAATTGTTTTTTTTAAAGTTTTTCATCTATTTGACTTTTAAAAATTTAGCTTATTTAATTTTCTTTTCCTGATTTTATTAAAACTAGTATTTTTATTTTTTTAATTTTTTTCAAAAATGAAATATTAATTTTTATAAGATCTGAAAAAAATATTTTTTTTCTAGAAAAACTAGTTTTTATTGGAACCAAAGGAGGATGGTAAATTAGAAAAGAAATTTTCTATGAAACTTTTTTAACATTTGATTTCTCTGAAAATATTTGGAAAAATAATCTTCTGAGCGAAAAATAAATTTTTATCTATTTAAATGCATAGAAAAAATATTTTATTGGGAAATTTTAAAAAATTTTATTAAAAATGATCATTTTATTTAAAATTTTTTAATAAAATAAAAGTGTCGAAAAGAATATTTTTTATGATTTTTTAAAATAATTTAGTATGCTTTTCTAAGGAACCAAGCACCCTTTGATGAACCACGACAATAAATATAAAATTTTAAACTTAAATAAATATTTATAAATAAGTAAAAGTTTGATATATTTAATCTCAACCAATTAGCATCTTAATATTATGAACAATACTACATATATATATATATATACTGCAAACTTGATATAAATTATATATCTCACCCTAAATATAAGTAAGTGTTACTGTAATAAAAGTGTCATGGCACTTAATGTATCCACTCAAGAGGTGCGAAACGCATGAGTAGTTCGGCGAATCGGAAACAAATATAAAATTTTTAAAATTTGGATGATTACTCATAAACAGATAAAAAATAAGATAATTTTAGTACATTTAATTCTAATTATAAATAAAATACATGTTTTATTCTAAGCAAGCGTTTTTCTAATAAAAGTGTCACGCCACTTTGCATATATATATATGCTAAAGATGTGGGAACCTCGTGAGTGGTTCAATGAACCGACAAAAATAAAAAAAAAAAATAAATTTTAAATAGCTATTTATATTTAAATAATAGTAAATTTAGAATTTTTTAGCTAAAAATATAGAAAATTATTTTATAAATATTTTTTTTTCATTTTTTTTCTCCTAACTTTAAATAACTTTAAAAACCTACCTTTTACTCCCCACGATATCAGTGGAGATAACAAAATGATAAAATTATTCTCATTTTTCCTGTAAATTTTTTTTTTTGTATATTTCTGTTATTTTGAAGAATATTTCCGGTATAAATTATATGAAATGGACGAAATAATGATAGAACCATGACAGAGGGGGGGCTAAATGCAACACCTTGAAATGTTGAGAGCTAAATATGAATTTTTGAATGTTAGAGAAGGAAAATAAAAAATTAGATATTTATAATTTTTTTTTTCTATTTTGACATATTTAATCGAGAGGTACGAAATCCGTGAACAATTCGATGAACTACTAATAAATTATTCTTGGGTAATTGTACCAATGACAACTAATTCTTTACAAATATTTTATTTTGACCCCTAGCTATTTAATAAAAGTGAATTTAATACTCCAGAAATATATCAAATTAATTAGCATATTTCGACATTAAATTTACTGACGAAAAATGACCTGAATAAATACAACGTAGGTATGTTTTTGAACCCATTATATGGACCAAAAGATGCGAATTAAAGCTTACTATTTCATAACAAAGCTCATTTTAATAGCAAATATCAGTGCCAAGTAAAAGGAGTAATTTTGAATTAATTAACGCCTCGTTTGTTGTCGGAAAAAAAAAAAACTATTCTAAACTTTAATATCCCACGACAAACACGTGATACGAGATACGACACGACTCGACTCAAACAGTTTCAAAAAAAGAGAACGGATACAAGATGAATAATAATATATATTTAATATGTATAAAATATTAATTTTATTAAAATATTATTATATTTTAATACGAATCAAAGTAAATAAAATTTTAAAAGAGTTGTTTTTTTAAAAGAGTTGTTTGGATAGTCTTTATAGAATTCCAAAATACAAAAAAAAATGTTCTATTCTTATATAATTTTGGGGTAAAATAAAAGAAAAAAGATCAAACTTATAAAATATTGAAGTAAAGATTGAAACTTCTCTCCCTTTGTATAAAGAGGTAATTTTCTGTAAAGTTGAAAATAACTTTTTATGATTTTTTTTATGATTTTTTGTAAATTTTTGTAAAGTTCAAAATCATGTATTTTCTTTTTGTAAAAAAACTAAAATTGTGGAAAAGAATATTTTTAATATTTTTTTAAAAAATAATTTTGTATAATTTTCTAAGCAACCAAGCACCCCTTTGATGAATCACAACAATAAATATAAAATTTTTAAAATTAAATAAATATTTATAAATAAATAAAAGTTTACGTGATTTTGATATATTTAATCTTAATCAATTAGAACCTGCGTGGCGTGAAATTTTTAAATTGTTCATTGAATTGTATATAAAATTTGTTAAGTGTATGAACAATGCTACATATACACTACAAACTGGATATAAATTATACATCACACCCTAAAGAGAATGTACGCTTAATATTTCTTTAAGTGTATATGCCGTTTTATAAATTGACAAAAATTCTAATAAGAAAACTTACATTACTGTTAAGTAAGTGCTACTGTAATAAAGGTGTCATGACACTTTGTGTATCTACTCGAAAGGTGCGAAACTCGTGAGCAGTTCAGCGAATCGGTCACAAATATAAAAAGTTTTAAAATATAGATGATTATTCATAACCAGATAAAAATTAAAATAATTCTAATACATTTAATTTTAATTATAATTAAAATACACGCTTTATTCTAAGAAAGCGTTTTTGTAATAGAAGTTTTCCAAAAAAAAAAAAAAGGCCTATAGTTGCTCTACGCATGACGTGGTGCACATGGTCCACGTAACAATTTGACTCAAACATGGGACTGTGATATGTAACCGTTACACTAAAGAAACGTGAAAAAGGTTGCGTCCAAGGTAGCGTGTGACCTCACTCTTTGAGCCCCATCCCCGCTTAACACCCACTAATTGCTCGCCACGTGTCCCTTCCACCTCGTTTACATAAAAAAAAGTACACGTATACTTTTTCTTTTACAACTAATGATGCGTGGACACGTGAGTAACTTAAGTTGCATATGTCTTTTTCAAAAAAAATTAATTAAAAAATTAATTAAAAAATTATGTTTTTTTAAAGTTTTTCATCTATTTGACTTTTAAAAATTTAGCTTATTCAAAAATTTTGTTTTCTGATTTTGTGAAAACTAGTATTTTTATTTTTAAAATTTTTTTTCCAAAAATGAAATATTAATTTTTATAAGATCTGAAAAAATATATATTTTTTCTAAAAATAAAAACTAGTTTTTATTGGAACCAAAGGATTGATAAACTAGAAAAGAAAATTTCTATGAAATTTTTTTTTCTGATAAAACCTTTTTTACGTTAGATTTTTCTGAAAAGTTTTTGGAAAATAATTTCCTCAGCAAAAAATAAATTTTTTTTTCTATTTAATACCTAGAAAAAAATAGTTTATTGGGAAAATTTTTTAAAAAATTATTAAAAATGATATTTTTATTTTAAATTTTTTAATAAATAAAGTGTGGAAAAGAATATTTTTTATGACTAATAATTTATTTTGCTTTTCTAAGGAACCAAGCAACTTTGATGAGCCACAACAATAAATATAAAATTTTTAAAATTAAATAAATATTTATAAATAAGTGAAAGTTTAGGTGATTTTGATATATTTAATCTCAACCAATTAGCACCTTAATGGTGTGAAATTCTTGAATTGTTCATTGAATTGTCAATAGATATAAAATTTATTAAGTTTATGAACAATACTACATATATATATACTGCAAATTCGATATAAATCATACGTTCCACCCTAAATAAAAGTAAGTGTTACTGTAATAAAAGTGCGATGGCATTTAGCATATCCACTTAAGAGGTGCAAAACTCATAAGCAGTTCAATGAATCGGTGACAAATATAAAATTTCTAAAATTTGGATGATTACGCATAAACAGATAAAAATTAAGATAATTCTAATACATTTAATTCTAATTATAAATAAAATACATACTTTATTCTAAGCAAGCGTTATTATAATAAAGGTGTCACGCCACTTTGCATATATGCTCAAGAGGTGGGAACCTCGTGAGTAGTTCTATGTATGGACAAAATTTTTTTAAAAAATTTAAATATGCAGTTATTTTTAAAACTTAAATAAGAGAAAATTTAGATTGTTTTTAGCTAAAATACAAAAAAATATATTTTTTAAACTTTTCCTTCCTCACTATTAAAAATCTATCGTTTGCTCCTTAAAAATTTCAGAAATATTTATAAAAGAGTACAAAATGACGAAATTATTCTTATTTTTTATATAAAAAACTTTTAATATATTCTGTCGTTTTGAAGGATATTTTTAGTGTAAATTATAAGAAATGAACGGAATAATGATAGAATCCTGACAGAGGAAGGCTAAATACAATAACTTAAAATGCTGATAGAGCAAAATGTAAATTTTTAAAAATTAGGAAGAGAAAATAAAAAGACGAATATTTGTAACAAAATCTTCTACAATTTATCTTTTTTTGACATATTTAATTATGTATTATTACTACTCAAGAGGTGTGAAACCCGTGAACAATTCGGTGAACTACTAATAAATTATTTCTGGGTAATTGTACTGGTGACAATTAATTCTTTACAAATATTTTATTTTGACCCCTATTTAATAAATGTAAATTTAATACTTTCGAACTTTTAAAACTATACCAAATTTACATATTTCTAATTTATTGGCTAAGAATAACCTAAATAAATATCTTGTACGCATCTTTTTGATAGAAAATATCAGTACCGAGTAAAAGGACTAAATTGTGAATTAATTAACGCATCATTTGTTGTCGAAAAACACTTTCCTAAACTTTAATATCATATATATAGTCCAGCTTAAATATTATTAGTAGTATGTAAATAATATTTATTATCAACTTTTATATTTTATAGCATTTCGGAACTGGTCTATGGTGGTCCCGGTCTAGACAATAATAACTAGTCTATTCTGTGGCCTATTGAATTCCCCGATTCGCGGGCGTGTTTAATTTATATATTACCTGAAATTACGAAAATGCCCTTCCAGTTTCATGTTTGGCATTTCAGGAACACGTTATACGTGATACTACACAATTGGACGACTTAAAAAAAAAAAGGGTTAATTTCATACATGTTCCTGCAAATATAATGAATAGCAAATATATTTCTATAAAGTTCAACTTTCATATGTTGTTCTTGTAAAAGTCCTGAAGTTTTCAAATATATCCTTACCATTAGAATCCGTTAGAAAAAATTAGTTAACCATAGGTTAAATATTTAATCCTAGTTAGTTTTTGATATTTTTACCCTCCATATTATGCTATGGCTTTTGGAAGTATATATTTGTGATGCCAAAATTGAAAATATAAACAGTTCTTTAACGGTAACAAACCAGAGGGATATATTTGAAAAATTAAAACTTTTGTAGAAACAACATATGAAAGTTGAACTTTATGGAGATATATTTGTCATTCATTATGTTTGCTGGGACATGTATGAAATTGACCCCCAAAAAAAATATAGAATACAAATAAGAGATGAATAATACTAATAAAATATAATAATATATATATTTAATATATATATATATATATAAAATATTAATTATATTGAAATATTATTATATTTTAATATGAATTAAAGTAAATAAAATTTTCATTCATAATTCATATATTTTTGAAAATAAAATATCTACCGTACATAATTTATGTTGTCCAAAAATTATATATAATTTCATCAAAAAATCAAAAAAATTTTATTCGTATATTATATATGCATAATAAAATAAAATAATATAATATATAATTTTTTAATAGGATGCGTAATGAATCCACGTCGAGCACACATTCATGATGCCGCCGACAAGGACACGTGATGTTTAAAAATGTCTCCATGATGCATAAATGAAGACGATTCAAATGTTTTGGATATCTGACAATGCGGTCGCGCCCGTATTCGGGCGCGCACCCGCAAAAAAATAATGTTTAGCGAAACTTTCTCAAAAAGCTGCAGAGTGCGGTACGCTCGTGGGCCGCACCACGTAGCCTGACATGGCCATTATCACTCGGATCCGATTTTGAATTAAAAAATTATCGAATCGGAAATTTACTCTTCAGTTTGCATTTAGATTTAAGTTTAATTCTTAAGTTAGAAGTTTGTGTTTTTTCAGAGCGAATATTTGGATTTAGATTATTCAAGTCCAATACAAAACAAACCCTTTTTGTTGTGCAAGGCACCACTACAAAGGTAATAAGGAACCAGGCTCAATCGAAAGAGATACCAACCGCGGTGATGAAAAAAATTCAACAGCGCAACACCTATAAGAAAATAACTAAAGGCTCACTATGTGGTAAGAGAAGACCACTCTTCAAGCCTTTCCACAAGACAGTTCAAAGAGATTGTCTTGCAAGAGACCACATCGACCCAATCCAAATAGTCCTCAAAGGGGTAGGATATTTCGTCCCACTTTCGACACTATGTTGTTTGCAGCAAACGTATTTATCAAAGGAAAAGCGAAATACCCGAAAATCCATCGCCAACAACCAGTTGGAGACGTGACAAACAAAATATTAAGATCAACCTTGAGCCAACTCACTAGGAGTCCTTTAGCTCTCAACATTCAATAGCTGCTTGTGACCCTAAGCCGCAAACCGCACAAACTAAAGCCTCAGAAAACAGTTTCTTTAACCGATTTTCGAACCACACACAACTAATACCAAAAGCTTTGAGACCTCCAACAACACCCTGGAGTATCCCGCGATAAGACGAAAGCCTACAAAGTGTCACAACCCGGATTACTCGTTTCCCTGGGCTTGCTAACAGACCCGCCGTATACATAGGTATTTTTTCTGTATACGAAGCGAAAAAGTAGAAATACCTGTAATCATACAATACCACAAACAGTAGCATAGAGCAGCTAGGAAAATAAACCAGATATATAAATTATGGTTCAATACATACATGTCATCCAGGTATACAAACACTCGCTCTGGCGAGATACAACAACTGTATGTAAAGACAAAAAAACTACAACTATCTGTAGTTGGTGCTCCTCTAGCTCTACAACTCAATTGGAAGGGCTCTAACTCGCGCCGCCCTTGCCACGATCAAGATCAGCAACAGCAGCAGCCGAAGGCGACGGCTCTGCAAAAACAGTTGTAACAATAGGGCGTGAGAATTACTGTAAAAACAAGTAGTCCTCAATGGGTACCGCTCTCAAACTCATCGGTCCACCCACTAAGTCTACAGGAATAAGTAGGAATAGTGAAGAAAGCCGGAACAAATCTACAGCTAAATACCGCTATACTATCATGCTTTAACTCTAACCATCTGTAGAACAGTGTCAACTCAGACCCAATCTCAAATAAGGACTGTAATCATACCCGTCCCTGGGACTGTGAACACACCCGTCCCGCCCGATTGCGACTATGCAGCTACCTCCGCACTAATCAGTCCGTGGAGAGCAAGTCCAACCTGCACGAACGACACCAATACAAACGCACTAAGCCCAACTCCGGAGTGGCACTCGTGGGCGCTACCCAACCGAGTATGCAAGCGTATCTTTGTCGAGCTCAATCAGGCTCTAACAAGCCAAAGACAAGTAGCTAGGGTCAAAACAGGTCTAGAAACCGAACTCACGTGCCCTCGGCACAATCTGAGACCAAAAATAGGAATCTGGGTCCACCGTCCATCCCGACGGTACCCGACAATCCGAAACAGCCTAAACTCTGCTGTAAAAATAAGCTCGGCATCCCAGCACGAGCGTAAATGCATTCTAAACTATCTCAGGTATCCACCGCGCTGAAACAGCGGTGATACAATCAAACCACGGCTCCTAAAGCTAAATCAGGTAGTAGAATCATATGACAGGTCGAATCGCTGGTTTTCTCCTAAGTCAAGTTCCAAGTCCAACATCTATATTCAACTAATTACTAAGCATGCTCAAAATTCAGATTTATATATCATACTCATCGATGAATTCGAGTTACAACACAATATTCCGAAGTCGAAACTATACATGTTTACTATACATATATTTAGGAGCCAAAACTGATGATAAAGCCACCTCCAGTGCAATTTTCAGGTAGCAAAGAAGGGTCCCGAACCAAAGCTAATCCTTGCTGGATCAACCAAAATTCTCCAAGACCAGAAATCAAGCTATCTCCAAGCTCTACACATTGAATTCCATCAATTATTACTATTTCAGCACTAAAGCTTAATTTAATCTCAATTGTAATGTCAAAACTCACATAATTACCTCCAAATCAGGTGAGGAAGGTCTCAAATCTAGTGAATAATAATAGAGAATGTGTCTCAGGTCCAAAATCCAACTGCCTACAAAGATAGCATCAAGAAAAGCTCAAAAATCTCATTTTCTGCTCAATATTGCCAGCAGTCCAGAAACACATATAAACGACCAAGCTAACCTTAACCAAAACCCACAATTCAGGGCTTCGTGGATTCCTCTGGAAGTCTAGAATCTAGAAAACCAAGTTTCGTCGCAATTCGACCTCCCTACATCGCGCACAAGCCAAAACACTGAAGGTCGTCGCTGAGAAACTACAGAATCAGCACTCCACCATCTTCCAATTGAAAGATTGGATGCAATTTGAGGAAATCTGAGGGTTAGAAATGCAATTTGAGACTTCTCTGTGAAGAACAGGTGAAAAGAGCTCACTGGGGTCGAACACCACCTATTTATAGGGTGTTAGAATGGTCCCATAAGCTTAAGAAACAACAGTTGTAAACCTGCAACTCAGCAGAAACAGGCACTTCCGGGCGCCCGGACCTACATTATGGGCGCCCGAATCCTCCAGGCTACACAAGGCTTCCTCTTCGGAGTCTCCGCCCGTGGTGTGCTGCGCCCATATCCGGCTCCGGCGGCCTCACCTACCACAAGCCATGTGTCAGCGCAAACGATACTCACGAGGTGAACTTTCGGACCACATCCGGGCGCCCGAAACATGGACCCGAATTGGCTTCCAGTTCTGCTCAGTTCTGCACTCAACTTCTGGGCAACCCAAAGCCAGTTCTGGGCGCCCGAATCTGGGAAAACTCCAGTTTTGCTTATTTGAGTGCGCCGAGTCCATTTCTGCATCCATTTCGGGCAGAAACGACTCCAACTTAGTTCGACACTCTCCAGATGTGTTGACCAGTCACTAACACTGAAGCCAATCCTATCCAAAGCTCAGAAACACTACACAAAGACCACTACTATCCCAAAACACACCAATTTAGGTGTTAAGATATCAGCTTATGATGTACACACCAACATACCTGACACCAAAACTATGTCCACCCAGTTCCAGTACACATCAGTTTGACGTATGAACTAGTTGAAGGTCGAAAGACCCACAATGGTAAATTCATCAATAGAAAGAAAGAGGGGTAGGCATCATAGCCATATCCACAAGGCCTGAGGGAGTGACATCCACATCGCAGCCGCCCAAGCTAGCGCTATCGAAACCTTGGGCTGCATTCAAGCAACCCCTATAGCAGTCGCGGCCATAGCCACTCCAAGTGCCGTCCCGAATGAGATGCCCGCCGAAACTCTCGCGCTCTACATAGGAAGTGGGGCCTAGGTAAAGGCAGCTAAATCGCCTACATAAACCTAATAAGTGTCGTCACCTGGCCCGTTAAGGCCACCACTTGATAATAAGTGGCTAAGCCCGGTGAATCTCACCCTACCACTCGTTGCCTGCCTGGTAAACCGCCGCCACTTCCAGTAGGAGCACGAGTCCGCGCCAGCACCATAATACAAACACGAGATAAAGAAATTATCATATACCTGTAACACAAAACACGAGGTAATAAACACATTCAACCCTCGAGACGTACAAACTTGATAACCTCGAGATTAGATCCCGAATACCCCGCACTCACACGTGCTTACAATCTTATGGTCTCCCTAAGGTCAACATAACCAGTGGTTCAGTTAGAAAGCCAGTGAATATAGTTGTAGTCATTAACGCTATGATACCATTTTAATCTGTTACGCCCCAGGGCCTAATTAATAGAAAAATTGGTATAAAACAGTGTTGTTTTATAAATCAGAGTTGCAATTTTTTTTTTTTAAATGGTCTCGCCCACGTGACATACAGACCCGCCACAAATACAAATTCTCCTATCTACACGGAAAGAGTCTCCTTTATATTTGCACGGTGTATCGATCAATAACATCAACAGGATTACAACACACAACATATATTCACCAAATCCACAGGCAATTTATGCGATGCATTCACATACAACTAACCATCCTTAAAAATGATGCATGCCTCTAAGCACTTTTCAGGCGCTGGATAATGCGATGCACAATACAACAATCATACTATTTAAAAGTAATGAAGAGATATCAGAAGGTTAGTAGCAATGAGATAATAATAAACAATAAATGCGAAAATACCGCTACTGAGCATAAAACAACATCTAGGCATAATCAACAGGTATACTAAAATAGTAACAATAATGGCTAGGAAAGAACTATAACTTCCAATCAGTATATAACTAACTGCTACTATAACTAACCATAGAACGTACCAATACATCAACTGAGTGAACAAAACCAACAACCAAAACCACTACTGTATTGGTCGAAAGACCTTAGGCTAAACCACATCTTGCTTGCCCATCTGGCATATAACCCTATAAGGCACCTTGTAGGGCTCACGGGTCGAAAGTACGATCACTTTTTCGAAAAAGAATACTCTCTTGCGGTGGATTAGATCGCTGGTGTACGTGAAAATGCTCACGAACTTTGGCAATCGATGCAATATGCTCAATGGCCGGCCCACAACGGCAACTAGCCGGAAGAGTAATATCCAAATGTTTGATCGAATCAGGTCCACTTATCCCGAAGGAAATGTTACCATATCACAGACCTATAAGGCTTATATAATCAAGTCACCATGTCACTGACCTATAAGATCTATATAACAAGTCACCATGTCACTAGAGATATCACTGACTACAAGATCAACTAATGTCAAATTATGTTATGCACAAAAACGAGTGTCACCGACCACAAGGTCAATTAATATCGTATCATCTACTATAATCATGCAAAACAGAGGTTCCACCGACTATAAGGTCAACTAATGTCAAAATATACAATGTAGATGACTACGAGTGTCACCGATTATAAGGTCAACTAATGTCAAATCTACTACGAGTGTCGCCGGCTATAAAATCAATTAATGTCAAGGTTGTCTACTATGAACACACCATGGATGACTTAAGGAGTACCTTTCTACTACTAGATCATGACCATATGAAATAGAAGTAAGTGTAGAGCGACTAACTATGAAACAAGTAGTGTATGAAAGCTCAACCACATCAAGCAAATGGAAGGAGATAATAAAGATAGAAATCACCGAGCAGGCACCACTTTATCGACTTTGGATCGAAGTACCCACTTCTACCATAGAATAAAACTGAATCGTCAACCCCACATCGATGTCACTCGCAGTCCGGACCTATGTGAAGTCCCAACCAAAATCGTAATTAGTTCAAACCTGCTAATTACAAAAGCTATGATTCTAAGTGAATCCAAATAGGTGAACAATCGAGTTTTCGGATCGTGTTCCACGGTCACCGAAAGATCGCCCGATTGTCGTACCGACTCATCAGAATGTCACCCCAACGCACGGGGCATTCTAGAACAAGTCCCACATAAAGCCTATCTCGTTCGCAGTCCCAATACATCAATTTAATGCTATTGGGGCAGCCGCACAAATAGTGCGTCAAAATGAAAAGCCGAGATCCCAAAAATCACCAGTTTGGCTCCCGGGGTGCCCCTTTCGACATCAGAGCCACCCGCAGCCATCCTACTACGACCAGAGGTGTCACACCTCACCCCAACACCAACTAATATGACTCATACTCTACGGCAAATAGCAGCAACCCGCGCAACAAGAAACCACGCCCAAAACCGCTTGATTTTGGCATTTTGAGGTCTGGATTAGTCCTGAAGTGTTCCGAAATACTCAGAAATTCAATCAAACCATCCTTGCTGCCCCAAAACACTCACTTTTGGTGTTGGAACAGCCGCACCCTAAGTGGTGTGATTCGCGTGGGAAAATTCCAAAATCAATCATGCCGGGTTCCCGGAAATCACTGTTTTCGGCTCCAAAAACCACCTAGGGCTCATCGCTGGTCCAAGCTTCGCACTAGCGAGGTCCCAGCCAGCCAACAAGGTTAGGCGATGAATTTCGGGGCAACCACATAGTCGGAAACCCATCGCGATGCGAAACCGTGATCTACTAGCGATTTTGTCGAAAATGCTTCGAAATCCTGTTTTAGATCTCATGAGGGCTTCAGAACCTGGACCATATGTCCAGAAGGTCACAATCAGTGACTACACGCTGCCTGAGGCAGCCCACAATGCCCTAATCGCAAGATGACCCCTAAGGGACCAAACAATTGCAATTATAAAAATATATAAGCGATGTTTAGGGCCGTTACCGAAATTTGCGCACCTTAGAGACAGAGTGAGGGCACCGGCTGATAGGTCTCGATGTGCCAGACACTGTGCTCACTGTCCGGTGCATTCACGACAGCCGAGGAGCTCTGTAGAGCTTCACCAAGATTAATACACAAAGGGCTCCGAGAGCGGGGAAGCCAAATCTCTGCGATGGAGGGTCGTCGGTAGAAACCGAGGTGAGCACCACATTCAGCGAACAACGAGGATCACCGTGCTCACCTTCAGAGGGTTTGGGGAGTGTCGGATCGCCGAAGAATGCAAAGTGGGCAATAAGATGCCTAGGCTGCCAGGCAGGGGGCACAGAGGGCTTCGGTCGGCCGCCTACGGCCTGCCGGCATGCGCGTCGGCTGGGGTTGGCCGCAGAAAGGGAGGGGATTCTCGTGCTCCCCTCGGCTGGCGGCGACGGCAGCGCCTCAGGAATGCATGACCTGCACGGCTAGGGCTCGGGCTCGGGTGGCTCGGCGGTGGCGGCAGCGACAGCGGCTAGGGAAGCCACGGGGCGGCGATGGTGAGTCACCTTAGGCTGGAGAGCGGTGATGGTGAAGGCCCAAGGCGGCTGTGGCCGCGCGGAGGAGTGGTGGCTCTTCCCAGTTCGAGCCCGCACAGGAAAGGGGTCTAGCGGCCACGGCGGCGATGTAGGGCACGGCGACGTCGGAAAGCCTTTGGGATTGTCGCTCGGGGTCGAGTGATGACGCCGACGGTGGTCCCGGTCAGCGGTGGAACCAGAATAGGAGGTACGGGTTCCCTCTTCCACACCAATATATAGAAAGAAAGAGAGAGAGAGATAGTGAGAGCCTTCTCTTTCTGGCGGCCGGCGACAGCGACGGCGATGGCGGCGCTTCTCAGGAGGACCAGATGGGGAAAGGGAGGGTGGCTAGGGTTAGGATTAGCGTTAAGGAAATCCTAATCCTAACGTATTTATCTTAATACTTGATAATCACCGCAAAATCTCCCAATTTGCGAATTTTGCAGCCCAACTCCCTCTTTACTAACTTTCTCTCACAGAAAGGTCCCCGCCCGTGGGTTTTCTCACAAAACGAAGCACCGGTCGAGTTTAAAAAGCCATATTACTCAAAAATCATATATCAATCGTAAAATCCGTCAGCGCCATTGGGTTCGGCACAATCAGACCGTCAAAAAATAGCTATTGGATCATCCGAAAGGGAGTCCGATATGCCACAGAAGCCATCAGCACTCAATGGCTTTTCCTGAAAATACGAGTTACTATTCACTTTAAGTGAAAAGAAATAATCGCGCAAAAATTCTTATTTTAAATTATTTTTTCTGAAATTTGACGGATAATTTTAAAATTAAGTTACACACGATAATATGCAAAAAAAATGTCAAATTTTTATAGAAAAAAATCCTCACATACTAATAAATTATTCCTGGGTAATTGTAGAGCGACAACTAATTCTTTACAAATATTTTATTTTGACTCCTATTTAATAAAAGTGAATTTAATACTCCCCAACTTTTAGAAATATATCAAATTTACATACCTCGATGTTAAATTTACGGGTGAAAAATGACCTGAATAAATACCTTGTAAGCATCCTTTTTGAGCCATTACATGGACCAAAAGGTGCGAACTAAAGCTTACAACTTGACACGACGAATCATTTAGCATTTCAAAACAAAGCTCATTTTAATAGTTGTGAATTAATTAACGTCTCGTTTGTTGTCGAAAAACACTTTTCTAAGTATTAATAATTTTATACGAGAAAATGGAGAAATGAAAATAGTATTTGCTACCAACTTTTGAGGCTTTTAACATTTTGGAACTGGTCTACGGTGGACCTGGTCTAGAGAATAACTAGTCTATTCATTGAATCCGTAGAATCGTGGGCATGTTTAATTTATGGCTAAATTACATAAAATTTCATTGTCAAAATTCGATTTTTTATTTTTCCTTCTTGTTATTTAAAACTCTACATTTTACCCTTCTATAAAATAAAAAATATTCACTTCGCTCCCTACTGTTAGTAATCCGTTAGGGTTCCGTTCATAAAATATTATTATATATTTTTTAATGTAAAAAATGCCCTCAGTCTTCTCTCTTGTGAACATGATGAAGAGCAAAATGATAAGGGGCAAAATGGTCATTTTTCCATCACAGTTCATACCGTATCCTCTGTGAACATTTTTTATTTTACAAAGATGCAAAGTGTAGGTTTTTAAATAAGAGTGGGAGAAGTGAAAAATCAAATTTTGACATAAAGATTTCCTATAATTTCGCCTTAATTTATATATTACCTAAAATTACGCAAATACCCTTGGCCAGTGAGAGAGAAAGTGTGAGAGGTATAGTGTGAATATACATAAGTTTACGAACACATGATACGAGATACGACATAACTAGATGTATTAGAGTTCGATTGGATATGGATTTCACTCTTTATTGGCCCCATTTTTTTTTTTTTTTTTTTCACTTCAAACAATAGACAGTTTTAAAAAATAAAATTAAAATACGAATACAAGATAAACAATACTAATAAAATATAATATTATTAATATATATTTAATATGTATAAATATTAATTTGATTAAAATATTATTGTATTTTAATACGAATGAAAGCAAATAAAGCTTTCATTCATAATTCATATATTTTTGCAGAAATTTTTTTTTTTCCACCATACATAATTTATCTTGTCCAAAAAAATTTATATAGCATTTATCAAAAGTCAAAATATTTATTTTTTATATTATATTATACATATATAATAAAATAAAATAAAATATAAATATAAATTTTTTAATGGGATGTGTAATGGATCCACGTCGAATGCGCGTCCATGACGTGACCGACACGGACACGCGACGTTTAAAGAAGTCTCCATGATGATGCATAAGTGAAGACGATTTGAATATTTTGGACATATGTTCTGATATCTGGCCACGCGGTCGCGTCTGTATTTGGGCGCGCGCCCACAACCGGACAGCGCCATTATCAACTCAGCTCCGATTTTGAATTCAAAAATTATCGAATTTGAATGGATTTCCCTCTTTTGCTCGTATTTGGATTTAGGTTTAATTCTTGAGTTAGAACTATTTTTCAGAGTTAGGTTTACTATTCTTCTTCAGATTTGGGATTCGAATTATTCAAATCCGAAACTATTTT
This sequence comes from Ananas comosus, assembly GCF_001540865.1. Classification (NCBI taxonomy): domain Eukaryota; kingdom Viridiplantae; phylum Streptophyta; class Magnoliopsida; order Poales; family Bromeliaceae; genus Ananas; species Ananas comosus. Next base: position 10,341,221 of record NC_033637.1, read on the forward strand.
GATATGCGTTCAATATGTAATATTTTAATCGCGTCCATTATTCAGGACCTTTTTGAGAACCTTATAAAAGTACGATATTTATCAAAACCAGGATGTATTAATTAATTAGTATTGTATTTTTTTTTTTGTTTTTTAAAGAGCTCTTTGGTTAGCCTTTATATAGGATTCCAAAATGCAACAAAATTATCCTATTCTTATATAATTTTGGGGTAAAATAAAAGAAAAAAAGCTTAAACTTATAAAATTTTAGAGTAAAGTGAGAATAAAACATTTAATCATTTATCTCCCTCTCTCTCTTTATATATATATATATATATATATATATATATATATATATATATATAAAGAGGTAATTTTCAGTAAAGTTCAAAATAACTTTAAATACTATATTTTTTTTTCATATAAAGTAATGCTATTTTGAAGAGTGTTATATTTATTGGAAAAAAAACCTCTAAATTTCAGATTTCACAAACAGAGCCCAACATTATTACTTTAAAATTCTCAACATGTAGTGTTCCCGAGATTTGGATAGGATTGACTACAGTATTAGTGATTGGTCGACACCTCTGGAGAGTGTCGAACTGAGTCGGAGTCGTTTCTGCATGAAATGGATGCAGAAACGGACTCGGCGCACTCAAATAGGCAAAACTGGAGTTTGCCAGATTCGAGCGCCCAGAATTGGATTTGGGTCGCCCAGAACCTGAGTGTTGGTCTGAGCAGAACTGGAAGCCAATTCGGATCCTATATGTCGGGCGCCCAGAAGTGGGTCCAAAAATTCACTTGCGCTGACATGTGGCTGGTGGTAGGTGAGGTCCGCCGGAGCCGGATATGGGTGCAGCACACCGCGGGCGGTGGAATCGAAGTGGAGGATTTGTGTAGTCTGGAGGTTTCGGACGCCCAGAAAGGGGTTTTGGGCGCTCGAAAGTGGTCTTTTCTGCAGGGTGACCAGGTTAGCAGCTTGTGTTCCTGGGGCTTTTTGGACCCTTCTATCACCCTATAAATTGATGGAACTCGACCCCTGTGAACTATTTTCCTTCCTTCTTCACGGAGAACTCATAATTTGCATTTCAATCCTTCTAAACTCCCCAAATTACTTCGATTCCACCATTCGCACATTGAGGATTTCAGCTCTAGCAGTTTTCCTGCAGCGGCCTTCGGCGTTTTGGCTTGTGTACGATATACGAAGCTCCGATTGCAGTGAAACTTGGTTTGGTGGTTAGCTGGCTTCCTGAAGTTTTCGTGGAGTCCTTTTTTGACTGCATTTGATTGAGATTAGTTTGGTCAAATTATTATTTTTCTGGACTGCTGTAGTATTGAAGTTGAAATTCGAGTTTTTGTGGATTTTATGATGCAATCTTTAGAGGGAGCTGGAAATGCGACCTGAACCCTATATGTGCTTTCATTTTCCACTGGATTTGAGACCTTTCCTCACCTGATTTGAAGATTGGAAGGTGAAGTTGTCTTTGGAAATGGGAGGATTAAGCTTAAGTGCTGAATTTTTGGGTTATAATGTAATTTTTGGTGTGTTGATGTTCAGATCTTTGAGGAGGTTTACTGCTGGTCCAGTGGTGAATACAGCAGAGATTTCCGGTGTTATCGTGACCCTCTTGCTGCCGTGGAGTTGCGCGAGAGGTGGGTTGAATTGTTAAGCTACTGGAATTATCAGATTTTCTTCTAAGTTATAGTTGTCGGCATGTATATTGGTTATTGTTATCCTGTTAGATAGCTCAATTAGTGGATTTGCATGTTTATTGGAATATGAAATTGGAGCTTAAATGTTAGTTAAATAAACATGTTGGACTGAGATTTGACTTAGGAGAAAATTAACGATTCTATACCATCATATGTTTAAATTACTAGATTTAGCTCTAGGAGCCATAGTTTATTGGTATCACCGCAGGTTGTGGGCGGTGGATACCCAGGATAGTATAGAATGTATTTTCGTTCGTGCTGGGATGCCGAGCTTATTTTTATAGTAGTATTTAGACTGTTTTGGTCTGTTGGGTGCCGTTGAGGTTGACGGTGGATCCGGATTGCTGTTTTTGCATCAGATTGTGCTGAGAGCACATGAGTTTGGTTGTTAGGCCAGTATGACCCTGTTTACTTAACTATAGCCTGTGAAAGCCTGATTGAGCTCGACAGAGATACGCTTGCATACTCCGTTGGGAAGCGCCCACCAGTGCCATTCCGGAGTCGGGCTTTATACGTTTGCATTGGTGTCGTTGTGTCCTGGTTGGACTGGCTCTCCACGGACTGCTTAGTGTGGAGATAGCTGTATAGCATCGATAGACGGGACGGGTGTGTTCATAGTCCCTGAGACGGGTATGTTTACGGTCCCTAGTGAGATTGGGTCAGAACTTGCTTTATTCTACAGATAGTAGTGTCGAATCATGATAGTATAGTGGCATGAAGCTGTAGATTGTTTCTAGTTTTCTTACTATATTTGTGCATACATCTGTAGACTTAGTGGCGAGCTGTTGAGGTCGGTAGCGGTACCCACTAAGGACTACTTCTTTTTGCAGTAGTTCTCACACCCAGTTGTTGGAATCTTTTGCAGACCCTTCTTCTTCGGCTGCTGCTGCTACTGGTTCGGACCGCGGAAAGGGAGTCGCGAGTTAGATCCCTTCCCAGTTGCTGCTGATCTAGAGTATACCAGCTACAGGTAGGGGTAGTTTTGAGTTCTTATACATACTTATGTTGTATCTCGCTGGAGTGAGCGTTTTGTACACCAGGATGTTATGTATGTGTAGTGAACTTCTGTTTTTATATATGTTTTATTTCTTTCCAGCAGCTCTATACTACTGGTTGTAGTGTTGTATGATTTCAGGTACATGTACAGCTTCGCTTCGTATACGGAGAAAATTCCTATGTATATGACGGATCTGTTAGCGTGCCCGTGGAACGAGTAATCCGGGGCGTGACACAACATATTTTAGATTTTTCTCTTTTTTTACAATTTTTGGGAAGCATAAAATATATAGGCCCATCATTTTTTGATTTTATTTAAATATATTCATTAAATATCTGATTTGCATCATCATCCGATTAATATCCGACCTATATCTGAATTCTTTTTTACTGGATTTGGACTTGAATTTTAGTATAAGGTCAATTTCCAGATTCATATCCGAATCTTAACATGTCAACATAGAAAAGGATACGGATTTAGAACTGTTCGTTTCATATCTAACTTGTTTTCATTCGTAGAACAATAAATTGGCTAAATTACATAAAAACTTTCTGTCAAAATCTAATTTTTACTTTTCCCTCTTGTCATTTAAAAAACTATACTTTACCCTTTTGTAAAATGAAAAATGTTCACGGAGGGTACGGTGTGAACTGTGATGATAAAATGACTATTTTGCCCCTCACCATTTTTGTCTCCTCACTCATCTTGTTCATCTGCTGTCTCGATCGGCCACGATTCGCGCCTCGATCGGTCGTGATTCCTCTCCATTTTTTTCTCCACCTGCTCCCCACCCTCGTCGCCCCTCCATTTCGGCGACAATAGAGAAGAAATCGAGTTCGGCGTGGATGGAGAGGTGGGCAAGGGAAACGAGGGCGAAGGCGAGACGGCGGAGGAGGGCGAGGGGGTGTTTATGGGCGCGTACGGACATGTGGGCGAGGGCGAGGCAGTGGAGGAGGGCGAGGCGGCGAGTCGGCGAGGTGGAGGAGGGCGAAGCAACAGTAGAGAGGACAGAGGGTATTTTTGGCATAAAAAAATACTTTATAACGAAACCCTAACGGATCATTAATGGTAGGGGATGAAGTGAACATTTTTTATTTTACAAGGGGTAAAGTGTAGGCACTTCATGCACCACATAAAATATCTAATAGTTAATATTTTAAAATTAAAATTTAAGGTGATAGATATTATCTGGAGTATCCAAAGGGACTACATGTTAAAAAAAAATATTTTTGGAAATAAGATAAATAATTACTTATGGATGTAGATTTGTCAAGGAGTGGAATCAACCTTCTAACTTGCAATAATAATAATAAATGAGAAATGCTACGTCTACAACCAAAAAAGCGCTCTAAATCTCTAATCTCTACGGTCCCTTACCTGCGCATATTAGGATTTACTAAGAAATATTTTGAGGTTCTTTATATGTCATAGGAAACACCCAATTAATTAAATTCTAATTTTGGTACGAAAATTTAAGTGCAGTGTCATGGTCCGATACAACACGCTATCATATATATAAACATGTGGTCTCGAAAGACCTTTAATTGGCACACTTTGACAAGACCTTATTTTAACTTTTATCTGATCCTAATAATATGTTGTGATATTATTTAACGGTTTTTTATAATAATGATGATTTTTTACTCTTTATTGGTTTTTAACCTAAATCACTAGTTTATATTAGTTCTATGCCGCACAAATGAAGTAAATTGTCAAGTAGATCTGGATATGTAGTGCATGGATTTTTCAAATATTCATTTATGATCTTTTGAAAAATACAAAGTAAATATAAGGATAAAAAAAATTAGTCAATTCTTGGAAATTTGACGGAAAAAAAAAAAATGCTAGATTCCTTCTTGGAATTTCATGATGTGCAGCAGTCCCGGCTCGAACCATGGGTTTGGATCGTGGCATCTTAAAGTTGCCATCTTAGATAAAAATAGGAACAGATTAGGTTAAATGTATAATGTCTAAAATTAGAAAGTGAGCAAGGGTCACTGTTTACAAAGAATTTCTACAGCATTGCTTATGTGGATGCATTTAACTAGTAAGAATATGTCAATCACCAGATGATTATTGTTATTTGAAAGGCAGAATTTTATATATTATTATAGAAATTATTTGTAAAAATAATACTTTTCTGCCAAAAGACATGGGAGGACTATAGTGTCTCTGGGGTTATCTGTCTGAGAGACTGCAGCATCAGTGGCTTGTCGACACATCTATAGAGTGTCGGATGAGTCGAAGTCGTTTTGGCGCGAAATAAACGCGAAAATGGACTCAAAGCTGTGAGAGTTGGAGTTCGGACACTGAAATCTAAAAAAATAGAATTTTGAGTGTTGTGTACTGGTACCTGAGAGGAGTATCGGTAGCCTAGAGGGATTACATGAATGGGTGCTCTCGAGTTTGTGTAGCTTGGCGTTGCGTACCGGTACCTGTTAGTGAGTATCGGTGCTCGGACTGGGCACCGGTACTGCATTGGGCCAGTACGAGTACACGGCTGCTGTCTGAGTGTGAGGTACCGGTACCCAAATTGAGTATCGGTACGCAGGCGGCAGAATTGAGTTGGTAAGGGGTCTTTTAATCATTTTGTTGTCGATAAATCCCAACCGACCCCCAGCCAGTCTCTTTGTGTTAGAAGCGTGGAGAAAACAGGTAGCTTCTCCTCTTTCTCTCTCTCTAGCTTCTTTTCTCATTTTCCTTTGTGATTTTGAGAATCGATCTCATTTTATTCTCCTTGTCTTTGGAGGATAGTTCGCGCACCCCGGTTGATTTCGTTAGAGGTTGATCTAGCGCGAGCTGCTTCTATCGACTTCTTGCCGGTGTTGGATGAGCGTTGGAGGTGGGTTTATGTTTACCGAAATCGTCGGAATTCCTCCTAAGTCATAGAGTTGTCAGCATGAAGTTTCTTGTTTTGATCATCATGTTTAGTAGCTCGAATTCATGGATTTGCATATTTTATATGAAATCTGAATTTGGAGCATAATCTACTGATGTTAGATAAATCTTAATGCTGAAGTGAGATTTGACTTAGAAGAAAACTCGTTAAACTTACACCTGTCATTTTTCGAAAAGTTAAAGCTGATTTTTCTTCGTATCACCGCTGTTAGTGCGTCGGAGCACGTGAGTACTACACAAATACTTTTGAAAATTTACGAAATGTAGCTTTTAGATAGCTCAAGTATGATAGATTATATTTGATGGTGTTGGTCGTCGATTACGAAGGCTTGATTACTGAAAATGATATGATAACAAAAAAATTATTTTATTTTTAAAAGTATTCTAACTCAACTCTAAAATATATATACAATTTGCATAATTTTGTATTTATATATGCATATGCTAATTATATAATATCTTATATAACCCTCAAAACTTCTGAAATATCATACATATTTCTACTTTTTCTGTTTTAAATATAGTCCTCGTATATTTCTCCGTTATTCGAAAATAATCTCATTATTAATGCCCGTTAAGTCATCTCTGATTAAACTGGGGATAAATTTCTACCGGAATTAATAGAAAGTCAAAGTATCTTTTTTGTTCCTAACTTAAGAACACATAAGAAAATTTGGTGATAATAGAAGGGTATATTTGAAAAAGCAAAAAATTAAAATATTTCTTTTACTCCTAATTTAAGGATAAATAAGAAAAGTTGGTGACAGTAAAATAATATATTTGAAAGGCAAAATAATAATTTTACAGAAATAACGATTATTTTTAACGGCCCACTAACAGAATATAACTCTATGAATATATTTCAAAAAAATTAAAATGCTAAAAAAATATTTTTTAATTTTAGTTTAAGTCTCAATTTTTTGAGGGATATATAATCAACTGCCCTGATATTAAAGCCTAGTAAGTTCATAGTTGGTGACAGCTCATGCTTAAATATTGATCCCAGGCTGGCAACAGCTCCTGCTTAATAAGCAAACTTTTATTTAACTAGCTTTCGTGACATCTTAATAGTTTCAAATCGGATGAAAATAAAATTATAATTAACTATATAAGAAATTATAAATATTAGTAATAATAACTGAGCTAAAATATTTTGAGCCGATGGTTTGAGCCTAATGAATTATTATTGCTGTCGGTTTGAATTAGTTATGTATTTATTTATTTTTTAACAGGCTATTCAAATTGGCTTCTCTGCCATCACAATAAAGGATGGTTACGGGTCAAATTTGGGATGAATTTTCAAAAATCCTAACTCACACCCGAACACGACAATCAAATCCGAATCCAAACCCAAATTTGATGGGTTTCAAAAATTCATATCCAAAACCAAACCCATCCAAAAATTTGAATCTGAAACAATCATTTTTTTTTTACCATATTTCCAAAATTTATATTAAAATTTAAATTTTCAAAATACATATTCGAATGGAGTATAGACAAAATTTATTTGCGAATTCGAATTTGTTGAGTTTTCATTTTTTTTATATTCGTATCTAAAACAATAATCATTTAGCATCAGATAAACACTCCTTCGAATTCAGATTCAGATAAGATTATCTCCAATGTGGAAAAAAAATTCCATTTACAAAGTGGTTAGGGAGGTAAATTTATATCTTGTTTAAAGTCATTCTCTCAAACTACTATAGTTGAAACTGTGGTCAATTTGAGTGCAGTTCCAACTACAATAGTTGGATTAAAACTAAACACTGATTTAGATTTGCATATAGTTACAACTGTACAACAGTTGCAACTATATGCGACCAAACAACGTTTTTTTTTTTTGAGAGATAGGTAGTATGCTACCCGCTTCGTTTATTTTATTTAGAAAAAAACTTAACTAGAAATGTGAATCAATTAGGATTCGAATTTGGGACCTCGAGTACCAACCACCAAGCCCTTTGCCACTTGCGCTTGGGACAGTCGGTCCAAACAACGTATTAATGCACCACATCGACATTTTACTATATGACGCCTCGACTTCCCACCGAGCCACCCATCCTAGGACTACTCCGTCCAAGCACGCTTAACTCTCTTAACTTCTTAGGTCTATCCACCGCCCAAAATGCTTAAGTCAGGATAAGAGTTTAGCCCTATTATATCATATATATATATATATATATATATAGGACTACTTGGGCCCCCCACTTTTAAGCCCTGACGTCCTCATTAGGCTTATACTCACAAGTATCAGATGATGTAAGATTCGTCTCTCTAACCTAAATTGACATTGTGGTGAGCCGCGCTCCACCCACAACGGTCAACAGTATGAGAGCCTTGCTCTCCCTGTTGTATAATCTTTGCTTAGCCGAGCCTTATTTCACACTTTCGGCTGGTAATTGACTCTGATACCAACTATGACGCCCCGACTTTTCAGGGGGTCATCCATCCTAAAACTACTTCTGTCCAAGCACACCTAACTCTCTTAACCTCTCGGGCCTAACCACGGCCCAAAATACTTAAGCCGTATTAAGAGTTTAGCCCTATTATATCATATATATAAGACTATCTGAGATCTCACATACTATGCCATGGCTCGCTATCCACATATCTATCTGTTGACATAAGCAACTTATTCAGTCGCTTAGAAATATCTGCTTGAAACGTTATCGACATGTTTAGAACCTTCAACTCTGATAAAAATTTTTAGAAATATCTTATGCAACCCAAATCTTACTAAAACTCATCCAATTCAAAAGCTTCAGCCTGCACACTTTGGCTAGTGCTCTACACTGACCCTTGTACTTACTTGTCTACTTATTATTCTACATACAATTCTTTGCATGCTGAATTTCACATGGGCAGGATTCTTGAGGCACTTTTGGAGCTCCCCAACCTCCACCTGCAGCATGTGGGGATCATTAGAGAAGCACTAGGTTTTGCCCACAATGTGCATTACCAGAGCTTGTATCTATTCATTAGTATCAAAATCAGCTATCATTTTAGTATCATTCTTTTTCTTCCCCAAAAATAAAAATTGAAATACTTTTGGTACCTTTCTATATATTCTATAGAAACATTGGATTTGTATTTTGTAAACTGATTTGCGCATGACGTACCAACAATGATACTATTGAGAATTCACAATCCACTTTGATATTAATTGTTGTAAATTCAGTATTCATTTCGATACTAGTTGTTGGGATTCCACAATGAAAGCATTCATTTGGTATTTTACAATATATAAATCAGTCTGCTCACCAAATACTGACACAATCACAAAGTGGAGAAACATGAAACGGAAAATATAGGTGGAAACTTAATTCAAATTCACAATTCAAATTCAAAACAAGAAATATTGAAATATTAATTCAAATTCACATTGAAGTCATGCTTCAAAATTGAAATTAAATTAAGAAAACAAATTCAATTTTATATTATTATCGAACAAATATTCAAAAATTTGAATTCGTAATCTAACTTTCTAATTTGAATGAAAATTTGAATATAAATTTGAGTTCACAATTTAAACTTAAAATTTAAATTTTGATTTGAATACACATTTAATGTAGTATCCTTAGTTTTTGGGTTGCTCGTGAGATTTCAGTATCTGAGTATTGTCAACATATCTGGAGAGTGTCGGGACAAGTCGGAATCGTTTTGGTGCGAAATAGGCGCAAAACGGACTCAGTGCGACGCGAGAGCAGAGTTTTAATATTGAACTACAAAGTGCAGGTTTTCAGTGTTGAGTACCGGTACCCCAGTGTAATTCCAAACAGACTGCTCTCGGGTTGCGCCAATTTGATGCTAAGTACCGGTACGGTATCAGGATGGTACCGGTACCCTGTGTGCGAGCTTGCGGGTTAAGCGGCCATTAATTTGAGTTGGTAGAGGATATTGTAGTCTTTATTGAGTTGGTGAGGGGTATTATAGTCATTATGTTGGATAAGATTGCCACCTAAGCTTCCATATCCTTATCAACTTAATTAGCTGAGAGCTCCTTCTTTTCTCTTTAACTTAGCTCGAGTGCATGGTGGAGAGCTCGAGCTCGGTAGGTTTTCGTCGTCGTTTCGGAGGGCCGTTTAAGCGTGCGTGCATCGTGGTAGCGCCGTTAGAGGCCGGGTGAGTGCGTGTTTTCCTCTCCTTCCGACATCTCGCCGTCGTTGGATTAGCTTTTCGAGGTGGGTTGATGTTACCGGAATTTTCAGATTTCCTCCTAAGCCGCAGTTGACAGCATGTACTATTGGCTTTTGTATATCATGTTTTATAGATCGAATTCGTGGATTTGCATGTTTTTTGAAACCTGAATTTGGAGCTTAGTTATTGGTTTAGATAAATTATACATGTTGGACTTGGATTTGATTTAGGAGAAAGCATTTAGATTCTACACTGTCATTTTCTGAAAACTATCAGATTTATCTTTAGGAGCTGTAGTTTGTTTGTATCGCCGCAGTTTGTATGCGGTGGATATCCAGAATAGTGTAAAATAAATTTACGCTCGTGCTGGAATAACGAGGGTATTTTTACAGTGTTGTATAGACAGTTCCGGACTGTCCGATACCGTCACGGTTGACGGTGGACCCAGTTTGCTATTTCTGCATCGAATTGTGCCGAGAATACGTGAGTTTTGGTTGTTAGATCAGTTAGACTCTTCTGCTTTGACTATAGCCTGTGAGAGCCTGATTGAGCTCGGCGGAGATACCTTGCATACTCGGTTGGGTAGTGCCCACGAGTGCCACTCCGGAGTCGGGCTTTATGCTTTTGCGTTGTTGTCGTTGTGTTCTGGTTGGACTTGCTCTCCACTGATGACCCAGCGTGGAGGTAGTTAGTGTAGCTTCGATAGGCGGGACGGGTGTGTTCACAGTCCCTAGTGAGTTGGGTCAGACATTGCATTTTTCTACAGATAATTAGTGTTGGATCGAGATACTATAGTGGCATATAGTTGTAGAGGTTTTTAGCTTTCTTTACTATCTTTGAGCATATTTCTGTAGATTTAGTGGGTGAGCCGTTGAGGTCGGTAGCGGTACCCACTGAAAACTATTTCTTTTTGTAGTAGTTCTCACACCCAGTGGTTGGCCCCTTTTTGTAGAGCCTTCTTCTGCGGCTGCTGCTATTCCTGATATTGAGCGTGAGAAGGGTGTTGCGAGCTAGATCCCTTCCAGACGAGTTGCAGAGCTAGAGGAGTACTTTCAACAGTAGTTTTGGATTTTTTTATGTACATATGATTGTTGTCTGGGTACTCGCTGGGGCAAGTGTTGTAGTAGACATTTTTGTATGTACTTAAACCTCTCGAGGTTTTTATATATATATATATATATATATATATATATATATATATATATATATATATATATGTTTTTCAGTTTAGCAGTTCTATACTACTAGTTATAGTTTTATATGATTACAGGTACAGGTACAGCTATCGCTTCGTATACAGAAAAAATTTCTTTGTATACGGCGGATTTATTGGCGTGCCAGGAAAAACGAGTAATCCGTAATGTGACATTTAAATTCACAGCTCAAATTAAAAATACATGATTGAATTTAGAATTTAAATTCCAGTTCAAATCAAAATTTAAATTAATGTTTTAGTTCAAAAATTAAGTTTATATTCAAATTCAAATTTGAAGTTAAAAAAACTAAACTTTATTTGAAATCTGAATACGAAGTTAAGAAGACTAAAATAAGAAGACTAAAATTTAAATTTGAAGTTAAAGATACTAAATTTTTATTTGTGTGGAAGAATTCTCAATTCTAAAAATGATATTGGCACCGTACTATATCGTGCCAGTAAGATATCGGCACAATAGAGTCCACGTACCGATGGTACAATTTAAAACTCTTTAATTTTTAAATTACTAAATAAATTTCTCAATAGAGTTCGAAAGATTTGATAAAGATACATAATAAGTAGGGTTAATTTCACACAGTTCTTCACAAACATAGTGAATTGCAAATATATTCCTACAAAGTTCAACTTTTATATGTTGTCTCTGCAAAAGTTCTGATGTTTTCAAATATGTCCTTGTCATTAGGATCCTTAGAAAAAATAAGTTAACCATAGATAAAATATTTAACATTAGTTAGTTAATGAGGTGAATTGACCTTTTTACCCCTCTTCAATTAATAGTTGAGACTTTTGGAGGGACATATTTGTTAGGGTAAAAAGGTTATTTCACTTATAAAATAAACAGTGCTTTAACGGTAACAAACCAGATAGACATATTTGAAAATATTAGGACTTTTATAAGAACAATATATAAAAGTTGAACTTTGTAGGGATACATTTACAATTAACTATATTTGCAGGGACCAATATGAAATTAATCCTAATAAGTAATTAGAATATTTTGTTAGTAAAGAAAATAAATATTTTACATTATTATATATGTTGGTTCACATATATTTATTATGATCGGCACGCACCACATCGTATCGTGTCGGTAAATTTTTTGCATAACTCCGTATCGCGATATTTAAATTCTTGATTTTGAATATCTCATTTTACTTATAAACTAAAATTGGAATGTGAATCCAACAGAAAAAAATAACTATAGTTGGGTTATAAAATGTGGCCAAACACACCCTAAAACGAGAACTATTTACCTATCTAGCTTCTTTACAAAAAAATATTCCCTATCTAGCCTCCTTTTGAAAAAAATTCCCTATCTAGCCTCATCTTCAAAGATTAGAGAAAAAAAGAGAAATTAATTCCTTTAATATATATTAAGGGGTTAAGTGGGGGAAATTATCTTTTTCTCTCTCCTCTCCCATTAATTTTTATATCAAAATAATCTTGATCCCATTCGGCCTATAAATTTTATGTTTTAATGTATTAAAACCTAAAGTACGAGAAATCCAAATAGTTTTGGATCAGGATTATTATAATCAATTCCTTCCGAACCATGTATAATATTTTCATCAAAATATTAAAAGATTGATGCGCTATATAAAAATTTTCTATTTTGAAATAAATCGATATGAGATAAATTATACGCAAAAATTAGAGAGTGAGAAGGAATCTCGGGACATAGGAGAGGAAAGAGAAAAAGATAATCTCCCCCACTTAACCCCTTAATATATATTAAAAGTATTAATTTTTCTTTTTTTCTCTAATTTTTGAAAATGAGGCTAGATGGGAAATATTTTTCAAAAGAAGGCTAGATAGGAAATATTTTTTTGTAAAGAGACTAGATAGGTAAATAGTTCCTAAAACGATGGGTGGCTGAATTATAATTTATATATTTGGGTTGCATGTTTGTTATTGCTTTTGTTTTTTTTTTTTTCTTTTTTTTTGAAAGGTGGGGAGAATTGTGCCCAATAAGAAATTCATTAAAAACTACAAAATTCAACCACTTGAGTGCGAGCATGTGCCCACACGTGCCCACACAAACATCTTCGACTATTTAACTTAAATTTAAAATTAGAATAAATCTAAAGTGTGATATCATAGAAGACTTAGGACCGTCAACGAGCCCAATGCCATCGAACTGCGCTTACTTGTGTTCACTCATTTATCAAACAAGCCGACCAAGAACGGACTCGTGAACAAAGAATTAAATTGTCAGCCAGTGACATCCCAATTATTCCACATCAGATAGTTATGACTAGATGTGAGGGTATATAACCTTGATTACGCTAGACATAATAATTTTGGGCCGGTGGTTTGGGCTCAACGACTTATTATTGCTAGTGGATTGGATCGTTATATTTGGTATCAGAGTCGGTTCACCAGTCGGAAGTATAAGATGGGTCTTGTCTTAGTCAGGATCAGAAGATTTTGGGCTGTGTTAATAGTCCCACATCGGATAGTTATGGTTAGATGCGGAGGTATATAAGCTTGATTAGGCCCAATAGTCCTACATCGGAATAGTTATGGCTTGACATAATAATTAAGCTTAAGTATTTTAGGGAGTTATTATTGCTAGCGGGTTTTTGGTTGGCCTTGTTGGCTTAAATGGGCCAGCATCCTGCCCTGTGGCGGGAGGCCATGTGGGCCGAGTCATGTTCGAAATGGCGTGAGGCTGGATTGGGTCGAGTCATGTTCGAAGTGGCGTGAGGCCAGGTGGGCCGAGTCACAATCGAGACCCGTGGGCGCTGTTTCTGTACGCTTTAAGTGAATTGGTTGCGTATTTCTAACAGCTCGAGCCTTTGGGATTAATGGTTAGCGCCAATGATCCGACAAGTGGTTTGGCTTAAATGGGCCAGCATCCTGCCCTGTGGCGGGAGGCCATGTGGGCCCAGTCATGTCCGAAATAGCGTGAGGCTTGGTTGGGCCGAGTCATGTTCGAAGTGGCGTGAGGCCAGGTGGGCCGAGTCATAATCGAGACCCATGGGCGCTGTTTCTGTATGCTTTAAGTGAATTGGTTGCGTATTTCTAACGGCTCGAGTTTTTGGGATTAATGGTTAACGCCAACGATCCGACAGGCCTAAAATCCAAATAATTGAAATTTGTAATAGAGAGAGGGTAGGAATGTCGATTGAGCCAAATAATTGAAATTTGAGTTGAAAAATTTAACTCGTATTTGGTTCGTTTATTAAATGTGTGAAATATTCGAGTATTTAGCCGATTGCTCATATTCGGCTCATTAAGATTTTGAGCTGAAAAATTCAGTTTGTACTCGATTCGATTATTAAATCAATCTCCCACTCATTTCCTACCGAACAAGAGTTATCTTGCGAATAGCGAGCTAGATCGTCAGCCCTAAATAGAATAAATTAAATAAATTTAAAAATAATAAATCTAGACAAAGTACAACTTGAACTTTAAGTTTGGAATGAATGTGGAGTTTAATAAGAGTTTCAATAGAAAAAACCGAACAAATTTGATGGAGTAAATATAAATTATTGAATAGAATTTAAATTTCAAAACTAAAAAATAGGTTGTATATTTAAATTTTAAATTTAGAATAAATCCGGATCGTAGAGTTCGAGTAAAATAAATTGGCTAATTATGGACAAAATAAATTTCGACCCTAGAATATATCTGCACCGTACAATTTAAATTTAAATTTTTAGAATGCACTTAGGCCATAAAATTTAAATAGAAATCTTAGATAAAATAAATTAAAACTGTAGAGTATTATTTAAATTTTAATATATTAGGATACTTGGTTTTGCAGCGTGACACAACCCAGATTTTTCTTCTTTAATATATTTCGAATGTTTTTTTGTCAAACATAATTTAAACTATTCAAATTTTGAATAACTTTTAAAATATATCTAATATTTATTTATTGAACCAAATATTTATACAATTTAGAAAAATATAGAAAATAAAAAAAAACTAAAACAAAAAGTTTTAAAAGTTTTTTAAACAAAGAAACTAGCTACTTGTTGCACGACCTTTTTTTTTTGAAAGAAAAGTATAATAATAAATATTTTTTATAAAAATAATGATGGATAGGTGAATTTCAGGAGAGTAATTTGATTGGTTGGATACAGTTATAACGACCCGACTCACTAGTAATAATAACTCGTTAGATCCAACTCCAAAAATGGTTAAACCCAATTATTATTATTATTATTATTATTATAGTGTGAGACAATATATTTCTTATCAAAATTCTTTTGAATAAGAGAAGAGTAATTTGATTGGTTGGATACAACTATATGACCCGACCCACTAATAATAATAATTTTTTAGGTTTAAACCATCGGTCCAAAATGCTGGAACCTAATTATTATTATTATTAGGATGGGATGCCTTGTACATTCTTAATCAGAATTCGTTTTCTATTCTATGGGACTATTGGGACATTATAATAGCTTCACCTCATATAACCGTCACATTTTAGATTTTTTCGGAGGTGTCGAGTAGGGGTGTAAACGAGCGCGAACACGAGTGAGCTGGGTCGCT